>NC_035107.1:114528257-114832741 GCF_002204515.2 Aedes aegypti | reverse complement strand
AGGCGTTGAGTTGGTTGCAATGGATGAGGATAAGATTCAACGTCCAGAACTGATTCGAGTCTTCTTCCCTCAAAGCGCACAATACACCGATGGTCGTATCAAAGCTCTTATCGAGAGTCAGAACGATCTGATAACCAACAACTGGCGTGTCATGCAACGGCTCACTCCTAACAACAAGCATGTGGTGTGGGTCTTTAATGTAGATGGACCGTCCATGGAAAAACTCATTCAATCCAAGTTCATCCTCAACTACCGCTTTGGAGAAATACAGTTGAGGAAAGTAAAGAGCACAACCCCAAACTCCAATGACAATCCAACTGGACAGCCGACCCAAGAGAAACCTGAGGAGGCCTCTAGTAGCATCCCACAACCAACTCCCACCATACAGGCTAGCTTGTCTTCCTCTGATGGAAAAGATGCATATTTGACCTCACTTTCTGGCCCAAGCGGTGTCACCTCAATGGCTCCCAATAAGGGCAGTGGAAATGTCAAAAGTGTAAAATTGACCACAGGGGATAAGCCAGCAGGCCTAGGTAAGGGAAAGGACAAAAACCAAAATCTAAGACATCCCCCAAAATCAAAAGTTGATGATCCGCAACATCCAAAGAAGGACGGCAAACGTCCGGAAAATGCGGAACGCCTCAGCAATGATTAAAATCCTCCAAGTGAATCTCCATCATGCTCAGTGCGCAACAGATGTGCTTTGCAGGAGATTCACAAAAGAACACCTTTCCGTGGCACTGATTCAAGAGCCATGGGTCAACAAAACTCGAATACAAGGTATTCAACTAAACTCGTGTAGGTTGGTATATGATGACAGCCAGCTCTCTCCCAGAGCAGCTATTCTAATACGCAATGATACTAAATGTTTTCCAATTTCAGAATTCATCAAAAGGGACATCGTGGCGGTCAGGATGGAGGTTTCTACTGCTAGGGGCAGTACTGAGATCATTATGGTTTCGGCGTATTTCCCTGGCGACGCAGAAGACATTCCTCCTCCAGAGATGGCTGCTCTTGTCTCTTACAGTCAAAAACACAACATCCCCTTCGTCATCGGTTGTGACGCCAATGCTCATCACCTTGTATGGGGAAGTACAAACACAAATATCAGAGGTGAGCATCTTTTGCAGTTTCTTTCATCCAAAAATATTGACATATGCAATGTCGGTGATAAGCCTACATTTGAAAACATCTTACGACAAGAAGTCCTTGATCTGACTTTATGCAGTCAATCCATCTCGGATAAAATAAAAAACTGGCATGTTTCTAATGAAATATCTATGTCAGACCATAAACATATAGTCTTCGAATGGGAAGGGGGTCTAATGATTCAAAAGTCGTTTAAAGATCCCAAGAAAACTGATTGGGAAACCTACTCAGCTATTCTCCGTTCTGAAGACTATATAATAGAGCCGAATATTCAGACTATTATACAGTTAGAAGCAGCTTCGGATTCTATTAAAAACAAAATTCTAAATGCTTATCAAGAGAGCTGTCCGATCAAAACAGTTAGTTCGAACAGAGATGTTCCATGGTGGAACTTCAACCTTGATAAACTCAGGAAAACTGCTCGGAAGGAATTCAACCGAGCCAAACGCACTTCTGATTGGAGTCTGTACCGAAAGGCTCTGACAGAGTATAAAAAAGAAATGAGACGAGCAAAACGGAAATCATGGGTTCTCATGTGTGAAAGCATTGAGAAAACTCCCGTAGCTGCTCGACTTCATAAAACTCTTTCGAAGGATCACTCCAATGGTTTGGGAAGTCTTCAAAGGACTGACGGTTCACTCACTGTGGAACCTCGTGAAACACTGAGTGAAATGCTAAGAGTTCACTTTCCTGATTCAATCCCACAAACGAGTCTAAATGCTGAAGGTGCCAGACTTGACGTCTCAGTTCCACACGGGTTCCTATCAGGGGACTCAGGAGCAAAAAGGGACGCAATAAAGGTTGCCAAAGAAGCTTTTACTCGCGATAGGGTTGTTAGGGCAGTGAGATCTTTCGAGCCATTCAAATCTGCTGGCATGGATGGAATCTTCCCAGCGCTTATCCAAAAAGAGGAAGAGACACTGATTCCACACATGGTAGAGATTTTTAAGGCAAGTTTAGTTCTGGGACACATTCCAAATGATTGGCGTCAAGTTCGAGTTGTCTTTATTCCAAAAGCAGGAAAAAAGGACAAAACCAACCCTAAAGCATTCCGACCGATAAGCCTATCCTCGGTAATGCTTAAAATCATGGAGAAGGTATTATGCGAGTATATAGATTCTAAATTTATGAAAACTATGCCTCTTTCTAAATCCCAATTTGCTTATCAAAGCGGAAAATCAACGGTCTCAGCACTGCACACGCTAGTGAACAAGATCGAGAAAACCTTTAATGCAAAAGAAATCGCTCTTATAGCATTTCTTGATATTGAGGGCGCGTTCGATAACGCTTCTTATTCGTCTATAGGTTCGGCAATGTTGAGGAGAAACTTCGACCCATGCATTGCAACCTGGGTACATGCTATGCTAGCAAATCGACAGATCTCATCTGAGCTGAGTGATTCGCGCATTACTGTAATGGCTACAAGGGGATGCCCTCAAGGGGGAGTACTATCTCCCTTATTGTGGTCATTAGTGGTGGACGAACTGCTAGATAGCTTAGAAAGAAGGGGTTTTGAAGTTGTTGGATACGCAGATGACGTAGTCATTATTGTACGAGGCAAATTTGACAGCGTTATTTCATCAAGGATGCAAATTGCTCTCAATCACACACTCTCCTGGTGTCAAAAAGAGAAACTAGGAATAAACCCTTCAAAAACAACCATTGTACCGTTCACAAAAAGACGAAAGGTACAACTCCACCCTCTTTTCTTGAACCAAATACAATTAGTTTACTCAAATGAGGTCAAGTATCTTGGCATCACACTTGACGCAAAACTAAATTGGAACACCCATCTTCAAACAATCATAAATAAAGGTCTCAATTCACTCTGGGTTTGCTCAAAGACCTGTGGTAAAACATGGGGTCTAAAACCCAGTATGATCATGTGGATCTATAAAACAATCGTTCGGCCTAGAATAACCTATGCGTCCCTTGTTTGGTGGCCTAAGACAAAGGAAGCTACGGCTAGAGCTAAGCTGAACAAAATTCAACGTACTGCCTGTATTGCCATAACCGGTGCAGTTCGTAGTACCCCCTCGTTTGCCCTAGATGCTATACTCAATCTGCCCCGGCTGGATCAATTCATAAAGCTGGATGCTGAGAAAAGTGCTCTTCGGCTAAAACGATCAACAGTCCTACTGTCAGGGGACTTAACAGGTCACCTCAGTATATTAAACGAATTTTCGATAAATCCTATTGTTGAAAAATGTAGTGACTGGATGGAAAAAGTGGTAAACTATGACTCGCCATTCACGGTGGTCTTTCCTTCTCGTGAGGAATGGGAAGGAGGTGGACCCACCATTTCACCGGGATCTATTAAATTCTACACAGATGGTTCAAAAATGAATAATTTGACAGGTTCTGGAGTATACGGACCGAAAACCAAAATCTCTGTCTCTCTTGGACAGTGGCCTACAGTATTTCAGGCAGAAGTCTATGCAATCAAGGAATGTGCGCAGCTGTGTCTGAAAAGAAATTACAGACATGCCACCATCTGTATTTTCTCTGATAGTCAAGCAGCGCTTCAATCTTTGAAGGCTTTCACTTGCAACTCAAAACTTGTGTGGGAATGCATTCTTGCACTGAAATCCCTAGCTGAACGCAATCGAGTTAAACTATATTGGATCCCAGGACATACGGGTCTAGAGGGTAACGAAATTGCCGATCAGCTAGCAAGGAATGGATCAACCAATATGTTCATTGGTCCAGAGCCATTCC
Organism: Aedes aegypti; assembly: GCF_002204515.2. Taxonomy (NCBI): domain Eukaryota; kingdom Metazoa; phylum Arthropoda; class Insecta; order Diptera; family Culicidae; genus Aedes; species Aedes aegypti. Next base: position 114,828,874 of record NC_035107.1, on the reverse strand, counting down.
TTGGCATTTCAAACTCTGCACTAAACACGGAATTGAACAACTGGTTGTTCGGTCAAATTCAATCAAATTGGAATACAGTTTCCAATGCGAATCAGTCCAAAAGGTTCGTAACAATAAACACGACACAAACACAAAAACTTATAGGTCTCAACAAAAGGGATCTCAGAACATACATCGGTCTAATAACTGGTCACTGCCCAAGCAGATACCACTTATACAAGATCGGTGTCGTCCAAAACACAAATTGCCGTTTCTGTGACGAGACGGACGAAACCTCCCAACACCTTCTCTGCTCTTGCAGTGCACACATCCATCGTAGGTTCAAAATATTTGGCAAGCACTACTTACAGCCAGCTGATATTTGGAACGCATCCCCCAGGGAGGTGGTTAGCTTTATTAGGCTGATCACGCCAGATTGGGGGAACTACAACACTGCAACCTAGGACTTCTGCCCATCAATGGCAGATGGTTCAAAGTTCAGTCAAATGCGCAAAGTATTCCGGAGGCACATTTGCTACTGGAAAACATTGTGTACATAGAGTAATAGGGTATATCACAATAGTCCTAAAAAATGGACGCAGTGATCCCACACCCGACAGAAGAAGAACCGTAATTGCACGACCGACCTCGGTACTTACCGACCAACATTGCGTCGGAGTAGGCTATGTCCTTCCGCCGGGGACTAGCACCAGCAACACCAGTCGTCGGGGCGCCTGTGAAACGGAAGTTGCCCTCCATCGGAATCGCAGGATCGACCTCGGCATCAGCCCGGAAAGCATCGATTCGGAATATCTTCCGCTGTCGGGGAAATCTTCGTCGGAGTAGGATAGATCCACCGTCGGGGACTATTCTGAGTAGTCCGTAGCGAGTCACTGGCTTACATCATCGGAGCACCAGTGAACCGGAAGCCATCTTCCAACCGGAATCGCTGAATCGACCTCGGTATCCAACAGGTCCAACCTGCAGAGCTCGAGAATCAGCGGATTAGCAGCAGGCGCAAAAGTTGCGCAAGGCTCTGGCGAATTGCCAGCCCCAAACACGTCGCAGGACAGCAACGAAGCGTAGCAATCACAGAAACGGCAGTACAAACATGCCCCCAAGAGAGCAAAGGAAGTACAGGAGCACAAAATGCACTTGAGTCAGGAAGAGAAGCAAGAAGCAGTGCTGTAGGTGAATTCCGGTGAACAATTTCTTCGAAAAGAATAAATTTTCTTCCGTTAATCACCAGCAAGAAAATTTTCTTTTCTTCGAAGAAAATACGCGCCGGAATTCGCCTACTGGTTAGCACAATAGCCCACTGAAGTAATGCCAAGTGCCAATGCGAAGGTGTCAGTGAATTCGGTAGTGGATTCGAGTCCGACACTCTGGCGCACGATTGACGAATTCTATATCACTAGCCTTCATTCGAACGTGAACGCTTCGTAACTAGCAATTTACAGCTTTCCATCTCTCCTCTCCTCTCCAGTTTCAACGCTAAATAAATCGCACTCACTCTTTCCGTGTGTGTAGTAACATGAGATGGATGGATATGGATTGTGAAAGGGGTCCGCGTGGTCTGTAGGGATTTGAATTCTAAACTTGTAACCAACTCAGTTATTGGGTCACCAAGTGGCTCGGTAGCTTAGTTGGTAAAGCGCTCGTCTAGCATACAAGAGTCCTGGGTTCGAATCCCAGCCGAGCATGTGGATTTTTTTTCATAATTTCACCCATAATTTGTCCATCTCTACCACGCGTAATGAGTTAATTAATTTAATAACCATGCGAATTGGCAATGTTCGATCCTTCCGACCAGGGAATTTCATAAGCGAGCTAGGTAAGCAACTAGAAAAAGACCCTCACCTGCCAAAAACAATAAGCACAGCTGGATCACCTGAATAATTGCCATTCCCGAAAATATAACCATTGAATTAAAACCGCAATTACCTTTTTCTCCTCGTACTTCATTCTCACTAATGTTTTCTATTATTAATTATTTATAATTGATTTCTATTCACCACAATACAAACAAAGAATCGCATTAACACACAATAAATATTTGATTTTTCGTCTACTTAATTTATAAGCTCAGTTTAGCGTATTTAACTCATAATATTAAGTTTTAACTTATAATCATAACCAAAATTTAATAAATTTACACCAATATTTTACAACAAGGACACACACTATAATTTTATAGAATACGTCGCGCACTTCTAATTCCTTGAAAGGACTCGGTCAGAAAGACAGATTATGGTATAGGCCAAGCCATCGAAGATTAAAATTTTGAGAATCGGACCCGAATATTGCCTATAATTTTATAAACGAGTCCTCTGTGGGTTACATTTCATGCCGTTAAACATTGTTCCTTGAATGCAAGCTAATTGATTCAAACCGCCAACAAACAAGACGGAATGGGTGAGTGACGAACTGACAGCATAAGCGGGTGAGCTCTTTAACAAAGACAGGGTCGAACTTTAAACATGGAAGAACTTCAAATAGGGTCCTAAGGCCCTGTCCCAATTTTAGTACAAAACGCCCAAGTTTAAGTCAGGAACACATGTTTACTCAATTTTGAAATGTTTTTGGTTAATTTAAGTAAAAAAGCAATTTTTACGTTTTTTTTTTTAAATTTTGTCACACCCTTTGGTTTAAACTCAAATTTTTGGTGTATTTTGTTTTCCGTGTCCCTTTCGAAATGTCAGACAGGAACAACCCCAGTGTTAAAACTATAATCCCCTTGGCATTTTGTCGACTAAGTGAACGTCAAACATGATCAAAAGTGTCAAGGTTCATATCTGGATTCATTTTTTAAATTAAAGTTTAAACGTGATATAGCCGTTATTTGAGCTGGAAAAATTGCTAATGTACTTGTAAGAACATGCTCTTTCTTGTTGTTAAATAAAAACTCGATGTCATTAAACATTTTAGGACCCAATTCAAGGATTAGGAAAGCATTATATCACATAACATATGTGGAACTTAGAAATGAAAGCGAGTTGAAAACTTGTTCAAAATAAATTTGGTCATTCAAAAACATTCTTCATTGAGGTTTAATGTTTTAGCATCAATGGAATATAAAAGATTTTTAGATGTCGGAAGTTTAATTTAGTGTTTATAAGTTTTTATATAAATCTTCCACATCTTTGATCTTTTAGATCCTTATAAGGATGGCTCGAAACTCGGCCGAACCTTATATTCATCATAAAACTTATAAGGACTTTCATAGTTTTTCGTCTTTTGAACCACCCTAATATACAGTTGATAGCACCATCGCCGATCTCATCCGTGGCCCGTTATAATGTCACACGGTTGGGGATGCTTAATAAATCAACTGCTATGCTTCAATGGTTAGTTTGGTCCTTCCTAGCTGATGGTGATGTTGAAAATATGACAAAATCGAAACAAAACAATGTTTCCCGCTAGGGTGCTTTGAGAGTACCAGTCAATGAGGAGCGGTGCCACCGACGATGTCGAGCATTCCGAATCCTCAGTTAACCAGTAGCACTAAATCCGACAGAGATGTGCCACAAGCGTTCAGATGTTGCAGCAAGGATCAACAGCGAGATTGTTCACATTTGCATTGGAAAACTATTTGTGAAAGCAGGATTGTGCTTCCTATTGCTGGATGAGCCCGAACGGTTTATGGACAAGAGGTCGAAAGAGAATAACGTCGAGAGGACAAAAGATCAAACATTATTTGCTTACAGTGATTTTTTTCCTTTAAAAATAGATTTTTGACCTTTTGTCTCTTCTTTTTTGTTCTTCGACCTTTTGTTGTATCAATCTTCTGTCTTTCAACCTTCTGTCCCTTCAACTTTTTTTCGTAGATTTGCATTTGTACCTATTTATTGTAAACTACGCCATTCTTAATGCGGCTTACAGCTTTTTATTCCAGATAATCTGCCGTCGCTTGTCACCTGTAGTAAAAGAGTTCATTAGAAGTTACAAGGTCAGCTTCGTTGACGGCCGATCGACAACCGATCAAATCTATACTGTTTGGCAAATCCGTAAAAAAAGTCGTGAATATCATATCCCAACGTATCACCTATTCATCGGTTTTAAGACAGCATACGATATTATTGACCGCGTAGAGCTATGGAAAATCATGGACGAAAACAGCCTTCTCGGGAAGCTCACAAGACTAATAAGAGCAACGGCAGAAGGTGTGCAAAATTGTGTGATGATTTCAGGCGAACATTCCAGTTCGTTTGAATCTCGCCAAGGTGTTTCATGCTTGTTGTTCAATATTACGCTAGAATGTGTGATACGGAGAGTCGGGCTTAACAGCCGGGGTACGATTTTCGTGAGATCCAGTCGATTTGTTTGCTACAAGGATGATATGGACATTGCAGCCGAATATTTGAAAAGGTGGCGAGGCAGCAAAATTCAAACTGGTAGTGAATGCGTTAAGAACCAAGTGCATGCTGGTAGATGGAGCCAAGCGCAACAGGGTTCACTTAGAAAGCAGTGTTACGATAGACGGGGATGCGTTCGAGGTGGTCGACGACCTTGTCTGCCATGGATCCTTGCTGACGGCTGACAATAACGTAAACCGTCAAATACGAGGGCGCATCATCAGGAGAAGACTGGCCTACTATGGCCTCCACAAGAAGCTGCGGTCAAAAAAAAAATCACACTAGTACCAAATGTACCATGTACAAAACTTTCATAAGGCCGGTAGTCCTTTACGGACTTGAAACGTGGACGATGCTGGAGGAGGACTTGCAAGCACTTGGAGTCTTCGAACGTCGAGTGCTTAGGACGATATATGGCGGTGTGCAGTAAAACGGTGTATGGCAACGAAGGATGAACCACGAGCTCTTCCAACTCTACGGCGAATCCAGTATCCTGACGGTGGTCAAAACTGGAAGGCTACAATGGGCAGAACATGCAGTGCGAATGCAGAGCAACAACTTGGCAAAGATGATGTTCGTTCAGGATCCGGTTGGTACAAGAACGTGTGAAGCGCAGCGGATCTAGTGCATTTTGGCGACCGTTAGGCAGAACCGAGGATGCAGCCACGAACCGACCAATGTGACGTAAAATAGTTGATTCAGTGTTATTTAGATGTTAACTAAATAAATTAATGAACTTCGTCGAAGACCGCAATGTTCTGAAAATTCAAATTGATATGGCTTTTAAAGGCAATTTTTGATAATTTCCACGATGTTCCATCCGTTACCTTATCAGTTGATCCGTTTTGCTCCGTTCTCCTCTACGTGCTAGAGAACAGCGGCAGCCATTGTTATTTTGCAACTTGTCAGCTTCGAACGAGCGCATATTTATGTTAATTCTCCGCCGCGCTTTCACTCAAAACACTCCATTAAGGCTGTGCTGGAAGTGCGTGGGCGGACGAGTGGGGCGGTAGGTAGTTATGCCTTCGGGATACCTAACTGGATGGTTCGGGAGAACGAACTATTATCATCACCGACCGCAGCCATTCCGTTCATAATGAGCAAGCATCACGCAGGAGTGTCGCTGCGGTCGTTGGAGGACCCGAGGTATTGAATGAAAACATGTTCAGCAGATTAGTGATTCCGGATTGCGCCGTTGTCTTCTTTTAGCCACGCTGTTCGCGTTCAGAGCCACTGCTGTATTCATTTGCTCTCTAGTGGTAGCTAGAATGAAACCGTGGTGGCGTGGGCTTTATATTGTTGTTCAACGAAACCGAGCTGCTGATTTGCACTACTCGGTGACACAATTTTTCCGTCAGACAATGGCTCTATTCAAAGAGGACAAGTGATGCGAAAATGTCACATGAATGGGAAACAAAACCCGTGGAAAATGAGAGTCTGTTTGGGTGATGACTGGTTATGCTGAGATATCTGACACGTAATAATGCTTTTGGAGACTGCGTTTGGCGACAAAGATGACGATGAAAATGGGACGTCAAAATTTATGAAAAATCTGGTTTTAATTCTGAGCGCAGATCTCACTGGTTTCCTTTGGGTTTGATTGTAAAATATAAATTAAGATCTTCATAATGATCAGTTTGCATAATGATTGTTTGTCTGTAACAATGACATCCTGCGATATGTAGCAACGGATTTTTCCAGGCCATGTTTGACATTACAATAAGAAAAATAAACAATTCGCAAAACAAGCTTCCGACACGCAGAACAGCGAAGGCACCTTACAAGTTATTCCATCAGAAGAACACCCACCGATGAAACATGACAACCAACTACTATTTGTCTTCCTACATGTCACCACCGACCGCCAGCCGCCATCTGTCGTCGCAGTTCCGAGTCGTCAGCCCAGATCTTGTTGAATGTAGGTATTTATATGTTTGCATGACCAACGGTGCCGGTAGTTGACAGGTACTAAAAAGGGTTGCGTGATGGGCAACAACCAACAACCGCCACCAATGTGCACTGCTGTCGTGGTCGTTGTCGTCAATCGGCTTGTTGTTTTGATATGATTCTCTATCACGCCCTCGCATCACGGTTGTAGCTAGAATTGTGAAGTGGTGGTCCGGGTAGAAGGTGTTACATTCGCTATGTAAGAGTATGCAATATTACTCAAATATCGTCAAATGCCGACAAAACCCGTACGTAACGTAATACCGCGGAATTCAACGGAATGCAATGAGGAAAAACTTTAATTATCTGATTTCTTTTCGCTTCGCACCAAAATCAAGAAACTATAACGATAACTAACGAAGTGATTGGAAATTTAATGGTTTAAAAATATTTCATTTGAAAATTAAATACGGGGGGGCTAGGGGGGTCTAAGCCCTCTCTAGAAAAGTTCAAGCCTCCCCTAGAAAATTATAACTCTCATGTGGTCGGCGTAAAGTCAGAGTGGACCAAGTGACATTTATGATATTTTGAGAAAAATGGATTTAAAGTCTAACGCTCTGTAATTTTTGAACTCGTTTAAATTTTGGTTCAATATTTCTGCACCTCTTTGTGTTACTTTCAAACAATATAATGTGGAGTGATAATCATGAAAAATCATTATCCAAACCTCTAATAGAACAATTTTTTTGATGGCATATGTGTACTTGGTCCACTCTGACCGAACCGAAGTCCATCGTTCAGTGAGTTGGTTCACTCTGACTGAACAATTTATTGGAAAATAACAATCATTTAATGCTTGCATGGTCAAATTTGGCGCATATCTCTAAAAGAAACAGATTATCACACCAGTATCGTAAATTCTTCATTGATCCATATAGTCAATACCGAAATCAGTGGCATTACGATAGCTTGAAAATTAAGGTTTCGCAGATTCAGGGCATGGAAGACCAGAAATATTCAAATATGCGTTCAGTCAGAGTGGACCAAGTGAAAATCTTGAGTACCGACCAAAATATGCTGGTCCAATAAGCGGGTCCTAGGACATGCCATACTAATCTCTTGAAACTAATCCAAGTTGTCAATGGTTGAAAATATGACTTTCAATTGCACTGAATAGAAACGCAAAAAGCGCAAGAGGTGGAGTCTGTTTGCAACATATTTAAGTCATATCGAAATTGATAATTTGTGGCAAAATACTTGAGAGAAAAAAAAATGAAAACAAAACAAAACAAATATGAACGAGAACCAAACTTCCAACCTCAAGATCACCAAACTTCTCCTCTACTCACTACTCCACCAGTTCTTCGAACAATTGCTACGCCAATGCACTATAAAAGCGACCACATGGCCCATTAATCAAAGCTTGTTGCTTTTAACTTTACTGCACCCTTCGGAATACAAGTTCATTACTGTCGAAATTAGACCACGCCTGAAATAATCTTAACTTTTTGCAGAAACTTCTGCGCAACATATGAGAAACACCATTCAAACAAACAAACTGTTGCTAGACCATGTTTTCGTTGTTAGATGATACGTAAGGTGCAACTCAACCATATTGCAACTCGATTCAAACAAACAAACTTCTAGCTGTCATACACGTAGTTTAGTGCAACTTGGTCGCAACTGGGATGAATCTTCTTGAGCTGTGGGTATGGAAACGAAAATTGAATGCAAGTTGCGGATGCTTTAAATGAAAGTAATTTGAAACATAACATTAAAACCGGCATTTTGGGAGAAGTTTCAAGAGTTTGTTTGAAAAGTTGCTGGAAACATCTTGACAAACTTGACTTCATTGCTATTTGCAAAGGACATTTGCAGCAAATCTTGTCATTTAAAAAATGTTGAACGTCAAACAAGAAGTGAGATGCGTGTTCATTGGAACGGAAATAAAACTTTATGAGCCTTGATATTGATATGCAACCGTTCTATGTAAGTTACAGATGCTTTTATTGATACGCGATTGAAACCATTTTTGAAAAGCATCTCTTTGGAAGATGTTTCGTGTGCTACTTGGGTACACCATAGAACTACCATAAACTTCTATCGGACTCTAAAATTGACTCAAAAAATGCAACAATCAATTAGTTTATTGCTTTTCAACACTTGGTCCGCTCTGTCTGCACAGAAATTATTGCAATTTCTGACCACCCATCCGAATATGGTAAATGGTCAAAAATCAAAATAAAATGAATCGAATCAAGTAACATTCATGAATTGCTATTGAAGGATAAGTAGAAGAATCATTCGATGTCGAAAAATCTGACAAATCTCTTGAAATGTTTTCCATTTCCTCACATTCCTCAGAGTGCTGATCATTTTCGCTGCTTTAGTAATAAGCACTTGGTCCACTCTGACTGCACACTTTTATCGATTTTATTGATCATCCAAAGTAAATTTATTACATATCTCTCCGGGTTACAGCATCCATCAAATCTGATCAAAGTGTAACGGAGGTAAGGTAATTTCGCATCTAATGAGACAATAATCCAACTTTCCCAAGTTTTGTACTTGGTCCCCTCTGACTTAACGCCGACCATGTTAAGTTCGTATCTTGCTCAAGGGATTTTTTTGCTCGAATAGGTCAAGCCCCCCCTAGGTTTGAGTTCAAGTTACGCTAATGCTAAAACACTGTGCTAAGGTACTGTGCGTCGCTTATAATAATCGTGATTAGATATCACATTTTAAAGCTTCAAGAAATAAATAAATTTTAACAAATAAAACACCTGTGATACTATCACACTATCATGCCTAAGGCTTCAAAGAACGACATTATGCGTCGGAAAAAATCTAGTACAACGTTTAAAAGGTAATATGTTTAGGTATAACCTGCCCTACAAGCTGGAGCTGAAATAGTTTTAATTCTATTAATATATTCTGAGGAATGGTAGGTGTGAACCTTTGCCCTGCATTACTGTTATCAAAACATGGCAATGTTCACCGATTGGTTTTCGCTTTCCACTATGGTTTGGGGACAAAATGTCGAAAGTAGCAAAACTTCATCTTGGTTAATGAAATGTGCCTTCGAAATTTTAGTTTCTTTGTTAATTTTGTCTTTTCGACGTTTTACATTTGAGAATGACAAACTGAGTGATGATTAATTTGTGAAATATATCTGGTTTGTAGTTCAAGAAATTAAATAATAATATCTCATGATTTAGCTTCAAACGGTTCTTAGTGTTTTTTTTTCACAGTATTCTCTCGAAGGACTTCTTAACCCTTCAGCGCCCAAGAGTGAACTGTTATAGATTAAAATTCCGATGGGAGATGAAATGTTATGCTAAATGTTTTTTGATGAACCGGTTCAATTTACCTGTTCACTTTCCAATCTAATATTTTCATTCCAGACGATAACCGCGGAATTTTTATGCTGTAATTTGGTACAGTTGAATCGTACAACTTAAATGATGACCTTTTTGAACCAAGTCATTCTACCGATTCATTTTTGAACCAGGATTTTTTTTTCAGATAATCACCCATATAATTTACTGTTATCGTTCGACAGCAGATCAATCGTACAATTGTAAATTAAACATGCCAAATATTGTTTTTTATTAACCGATTTAATATACCGGTTCACTTTCGAACCGGTAAAATCAATTAAATTTATTTCAGACGATAACTACTAAATTTTGCTGCAAGAATTCAGTACAGTTTAAACGTACAACTGAAAAGTGTAACTTTTTGAACCGGTTCATTTTACCGATATACTTTTTATTCAGTGAATTAATAAATTATTACTTCAGAAGCTAACTAAACATATTTGTTGTTTTAATTTAATGGCAGTTTAGTTGTATAACTGATACATGTTTTGAACCGGTTCGTTTTACCGATTTACTTATAATCTACTGCATAAAGAATCTTATGCAGTAAGTGATTTTTTGGTTGGACGTAGTTTTATAATAGTGAAAAACGAAGTGTAATGTAAAATTATTTAAATTTGATGAACCGGTTCTTTGTATATACCGATTCACTCAAAATTTAATAAAAATTTTCAACCGGTATTTATTTTATTTCAGTTGGTAAAAAAGCCGATTTACTTGTGTGTCAGCATAAAAGAAAACTATTCACTATGCAGGGGATAGGCAAAACGATTGAGATAGGCAATATTTGGCTTAACTTCAAATGCATATAACTTAATGAAAAATGGATGAAATTGGATGCATATGGAAGCAGTCGACGCAAAAATCGACGCAGCAGGCTATGCAAATTGGCCACCGGAAGCCGGAGATGTTCCGAAAGCATAATTTTGAAGATTGTTGCCCACGTGGATAAAGCTCCGTATAATATTTACATGATTGGTAATACGAACATGACTGACCATATTATTCGGAACCAGTTTTGCAAAAGTGGTCATATTTCTGAAGATTTTCAACGAATCTTAATGCGTCCGCCGGCATTCATCTTCTTATTAGATCTAGTTTCTAAGAAAATTGTTATCATCTTATCAACCTTACACCACACATACAAACGACAGAAAAAAAAATGCCATTTGAACGTGGGCTCGAAAAATCCGGAACATCTCCAATGTCCGTTGGAAAATATGCCAAGCAAGTTCCTGAAGCTAGACCAAAATTGACGTCGACTGGATGCATCCAATTTCAACCATTTTTCATAAAGTTATATGCATAGGTAAAAGTTTGCCTGCTTCAAACATCTATCCCCTGTAAATTATTCAAAATTCAATTTCGATGGATCGGATAATTTTACCGATACATTTTCAAAGCAGAGCGGATTAACCAACTCATTCATGATGTTTTGTCTATTGAGTTGCGTGAGTATGAGATATGAGCATTAAGGCCCAAACGCAATTATAGCGGAACGGCAACGGAAAGCGGAACTGGTTCGCCAGCATGAACTATAGTTTTCTTGTCGATTCAGTGTTGGTTCTCGTTCATACACTGACAGCTCAGCCGAGATGGTGTAATTCGCGCTGGCGAATTGGTTCCGTATTCCGTTGTCGTTCCGCTGTCATTGCGTTTGGGCTTAAGTTTGCTGCCATAATTTGGTAGGGTTGATGAACCAATAGCCGCTAAGAACAAATATTCGTATAAAATCGGAAAATAACGCTAGCGTCAATATTTTTACATCATTTAAAAGCTTTTTATCTTGGTTGTGTAAGAAAAATATGAAAATACGAAAACTCATATGTTTGTAATTATTATCGCTTGTGCCACTAAAGGAACACATGTGCCTATCCAGCTTTTTAAAAGTGCTAATGGCTGCCGCAAACAGGCTCGCTTTCTGGTACGGATCTTTCGATTTGACGTTTGGCTTGGGTCGTTTTGTATGAGCGGACCCAAGCCAAACGTCAAATCGACCAATCCCTACCAGAAAGCGAGCCTACTTGTGGCAGCCTTTAGCGCTCGTAAAAAGCTGGATAGTAGCACTATTTCTAATTTCTGTTCCTATAGTAGCACTAGCATCACGGCGTTGACAAAATACAAATCAAAACCGTATGTTTACAAAACTTTTATATTTTTCCTTTATAGTATGGATAAAAAGCATCCGTTTGATGTAAAAAAGTTCGTGATTCATCAATTATTTCGTATAATAAAAAATAGTTTCCCCGGTAGTGCTACTATAGGAACAGTAGGTTTACTATAGGCGCAAGGAGCTCAAATTTTAAGCAAAACTAATTATTTTGATCATTACTTCAACAAAATCAAGCTGTGTATCAATGGTATTTTGGTAAATAGCTCCTGACCTTCATGTCAAAACATATTTTAAAACGATTTATAACGAAACGGCCGTAAAAAGCCACTAGTGCGACTATAGGGGACTGTCTACTAAGAGACCCTAGTAGTTCAATCGTCAGAATGAAATATGTAACTTTTTGAACTGATTCACTCTTGCACCGGCAAGAACTTTATTATTATCATTGAATAGCAGATTAATCATAAAACTTTAAAACTTTACTTATTTTACCGGTTCACTTCATTAGTGGAAGAAGTTCCCAGGGAATTTGGTAAAAAAAAGCGGGTTCAAGGGTTTCTTGTGAGGCATTCCAAAAAAACTCTAGTGCTTTCTAAGGGATTTCGGAGTGTTTTCCAGGTGTTACCAAGGGTCTTGAAAATTTCTGATTCCTAGAAGTCCCAAAAGTCAATGCCTCAAAAGTGTTTCGAGCAGTCCGCAAGAACTTCTCGGTGCACGTTTTCAGATATTTTCAAGTGGCTCTCAGAGGCTTCCAGCATTAAGAAGTGACCTTCATCAGCTCTTTGTACGCTTTGGGAGTTATTGGGAAAGCTCCCGATAACCTTTGAAAAGATCTGAAACCTAATCGGAGTTTTTCTTTAAGAACCTTTTTAAATTCTGTTAATAATCAGGAATTATTTAATTGCTTTTAAATTGCTATTTTAGGGCTGCAAAGCCCGGAGTCGAAAATCAGCTACAAACATAGCTCTGGTCCTCAAAAGTCTCTACCTCACGCTTCCACGGGTCAAACGATGACAAACACTACCACTTTGGGATAATTCAAATATTATGTAACGAATGTCTCGACCAGTGCTGGGAATGGTAATAGTAGTAGGCTTGAATTTCGCGAAAATCACGTGGCTTTCCAGTACAGTAGTTCAAAAACGTGAGTCTTATCAAGTAACCTATGTTGGGTACATGAATTTTCTAAACCGTTAGTGTCATTGAAGGCTCTAAATGCGGAAAATGCAGTGGAAAATAAAACATTTTTCTACAGTAATTTTTGGTTGCCCTTAGCAACGGGTGTTTTGCAATTTTCAAGGCTCTTTATCTACAGCAGCGATAGGCATAAGTTTCACTGGCTTCGCTGACTGCGATTGGCTTTGTTTGGCTACTGTAGAATGAATTTCAGATTTTTTCCCAACTCTGGTCTCGACAGGAGTCGGAAGAGCGAACTTTTTCCGCCCTATCTTTGGTACGGAGAGCCTTCACCCCACGAAAATGGCATTTGATTAGTAAACCTTGTTGCTACCAGGGGGATGGCCATCAGAAGCACCTACTTTGTACGCAAGTATATTCGAAATTTGTTCGACGTCCTCGATGTTAGAAGCACCAGGGGTCCTAATGTCGACTCATACAACTATCTCGTTGAAAGCTAAATTCTTCAAGTTCTAGAAATCGTTGCGTTTCATTATTCAACACCTGACAGCGGATGTTGTAGTAGCGGACAACCATCAGAAGCTTGGTGAAAGGATTAGCAAAATCAACGAAAACACCAACCTCAGAGATCTGTGGGAGTCAGTCCATGGAGCAGTGAGCACAGTAGCGCGAGAAGTGATAGATACTGCTGCACGCAGACTAAGAAACGGTTGGTTCGAACAGGAGTACCAGACAATGACGGACGAGAAGAACGTGACTAGAAGCTGAATATTGGAATCTGGTTCCCACCGGAGCAGAGAGCGGTGCAAGTAAGCAAGAGCAGCTGAAGAACGGATATATCGCAGGATAAAAGGAGCGCCTAGGCTGTTATTCCTCAGGTGCAAAAAGCAATGGGACAAAACGACATGCGATGGTTCTACGACTCTGTCAAGGGTAAGCGGAGAAAAACAACGCCATCTCCCGTCATGCAAAACGACTGCGAAGATAACTTTTTCCCGGATAAAAAAATGGTGGCCGTCAGGTGTAAAAGTCACTTCGAGTCATTGTTGAACGTAGATAACGGAAGCGGATGTAGTAGCAGAATTGAAATCGATGACAATTAACAGGCTGTGGAAACTGCAACGCTAAATGAGGTAAAATGAGTTCCCAACCAAACTTCTCAAATGCGATAGTGAGCAGCTTCACGAATTCCTTCACCGACTATAGAGCGCCAATCTCCGAGGGACAATACTCTTTAATCCGGCGTTCAAAATCATGTCTGAAATTCTGTTCATCAGATTGAGATGAATATCAAGCAGGTTTTCGATAGGGCCGATCAACAACGGATCAATTGTTTACCATGCATCAAATCCTAGATAAATTCCGGGTGTGCAAGTTGCAGACTCATCATCTGTTTGTAGATTTCAAAGCAGCGTAGGATTCAATGAATAGCAATGAGTTGTGGCAAATAATGTCCACACATGGATTTCCGGCGAAGCTGATTAAACCAATTCGTGCAACGCTTGAAGGATTGAAATCATGTTTGCGGGTGGTAACAGAGATTTCGTCATCGTTCGGAACCTTAGGTGGATTCAAACAGGGTGACGCTCTTTCTAACTTTCTATATAACATAGCTCATGAAGGTCCTAACAGGAGAGCCGGTGTGAACAGGAGCGTTACAATTATCACACGTTCTCATATGCTCCTTGGCTTTGCGAACGATATCGACAACGAGGATCGGACTCATTATCAACATCACAGAAACGATGTACATGATAGCTGGTGAAGGTCAACGTTGATCCAGACGTGTTAGTGGTAGAGAAATTATGCTAGGTAGGGCAAAGTTTGAAGTGATGGAAGAATTTGTTTATCTTGGAACACTAGTGACGTGAGATATTTATGTTACCAGCGAGGTGAAAACGCGTATTGCAGCTGTGAATCGGGATTTTTATGGGCTCAATAACTCGCTTATACGAGAAACTGCCTTTCGGTTGTCGAAATTGAAGGAAGTTGACCAGAGAGCTTTTGGGATTTTTGAACGTAAAGTGCTGCGAACAATACTTGGCAGTAAACTAATAAACAGCATCTGGTGGCGTCGCATGAATCACGAGTTGTATCAAGTGTATAAAGAGGTCGATATTGTCAAGCATATAAAACAAGGCAGGTCGCGTTGGGCTGATTACGTTGCCCGTATGCCGTATAAAATTCTACAACGAACCCGGATAAAACCAACGACTTCGTGGTAAGCCGCGCACACGATGATTTTTTTGCAGTTGAGGAGGACTTAATGTGAAGATGGATCGAAGCCAAACTTTAAATTTTCAAGAGCACAAATCTGGAGAACCGAACACCGGTTTGAGCTGAAAGCTTAATCAATTGGTCACCACAAGCTAGTGATTAATCGATTAGGTTTTCAGCTTAAACTGATGTTTGGTTCTCCTGGTTTGTGCTCTTGAAAATTTGAGGTTTGACTTCGATTCATCTTCACCTTAAGAGCACTTAACGTTTAGGGCGACTGGACGCGATTGGCCCAGGACTTGGACTGGAGAAGGCTCAAAAGGGTATACGACATACGAAAAATGTATATCGTATACCCTTACTACTAGGGTACCTATAAATTGTTTTGCGCGAATGACACGCGATATTAATTTACATCGATTTGTTGTCCCGCGCGTCCGGAAGGCGAAAACAACTATCATCGCAGAACACGACTCATGCTCATGGTCAAGACATGGGGGGACCCCTTGTGCAAAATTGATTGCAGAATAATGGAAATGTTGCCACGCCGAAGACGACATCTAGCTCTGGTGTGGAATCGCGTTCACATATCAAGCCGCTTGCCTAACGACGAACACGGTTCAACTCAACTCAACAACTGCAGGGGTGGAAACCTTTCGACATGGAAGCTCCGAGACAAATGAAGCTGTAAAACAAAATGAAAAATTAACTGTCAGATGACGTTGTTATATTTTTCTCATGTTCTACGCCGGGCGTCCGGCGTCCTTCTGGATCTGGTATCCTCGGGGGTGCGGCCCTGATCGGGAGTGGACGTGGCAGATATTTATTTATTTATTCATTTATTTATGTTTTCCCATCGCATCTTTCCCACTCGAATGGACACTTCAGTTTAAAAGTTTGGGGTCACACCCTTGAATGCCCTCAATGTGATTTTTGAAAGTTAAATTGTTATCTAGCATCAGCCCTAGATACTTAACTTCATCTGACCAATTTATTGGAACCCCTCTTGTCGTGACAACATGTCTACTTGAAGGTTTCAAATAATGAGCTTTTGGTTTATGTGGGAATATTATTAGTTGAGTTTTGGAAGCATTAGGAGAAATCTTCCATTTCTGCAAGTATGAAGAAAAAAATACCCAAACTTGTTTGCAATCTACTTTGTCCTTTTGCGAAGAGGCCTGTATCATCAGCAAAAAGGATTTTCAACATTCCTGAGGTAACTCAGGTAAGTCAGATGTGACAACATTGTATAATATTGGTCCCAAAATGCTGCTTAGATGAATACCAGCTCTTACAGGAATTAACCTGAAGTGTACGATTTGAAAGATAACTTTGAATTAATCTTTCAATGTATGTTGGAAAATTAGAGTTTTTTTTTAATTCTACGCCAAACACTGTCGAATGCTTTTTCTATGCCTAGAAGAGCAAGACCAGTAGAATAACCTTTAGATTTGTTGGAACGATTCAAATTTGTTACACGTAAAAGTTGATGAGTGGTTGAATGTCCATGGTGGAATCCGAACTGTTCATCGGCAAAAATTGAATTTTCATTGATGCGGACCATCATTCTGTTCAAAATGACCTTTTCAAAAAGTTTACTGATGGAGGAAAGTAAACTGATTGGACGATAGCTATAAGCTTCTGCAGGATTTTTGTCTGGTTTTAAAATTGGAACAACCTTAGCATTTTTCCATATGTCAGGAAAATATGCTAACTGAAAACATTTGTTGAATATATCAACTAAGAATAATAAGCTACTTTCTAAAAGTATCATAATGAGGATGTAGAATATTCCATCATCGCCAGGAGCTTTCATATGTTTGGTTTTTTAAATTACAGTTTTCACTTTTTCCAAATCCCAGGAATTTTCGAAAACGTTCTCTTGATTGAGAATGTTTTCGTAGTCCTGAGTAACTTGATATTTAATTGGACTAGGGATTCCTAAAATAAAATTATGCGTGCTTTCATCTATTTTTACCCTTGAAATCATCACTGTTCGGATTCATGTTTGAAATTTGAGACAAAACCGGTGTATGGATAGAACTTTTGTATGTTTCCAAGAGAATAATTCCAAACTTTTGGACCGAAGTGTACTCTGCTTGGATGGTAGGGGGCAGGGCTAACCCGACGCGGCGACGATGGTGGAATGTTTACGACACAGGACCAAATTACGATTCAGTTAATCACGTCTTCGCTCAGTCGGCTCCGTTCGTGCGTCTATCGCTGGATCTCCGTGCTGGGATCTGGATCCGGAGTGACGTTCGTCGGTTTCTGTGCGGTTCGGATGACCCCCTGCAGGGACGCCAATTGCAGTGCGGTAATGGGCACGTGGATTGACTCAACTGGGACCGGGATGGTAAACAACGTCTCCGCCATTATTTCAATACGGTTATTTTAGGAATAGCCAATCAATTACTGCGCATCTATTGCGATTGGAATACCACGTTCGCATTTGAGTTTAAGCCCTTCAACTTAGGGTTACCAGACGTACTCTTTTTAGAGTACAAGTACTCTTTTTTGCCTTAAAAAAATGTGTACTATTCTTTTTTGCTAAACGGATTCAAGTGTACTCTTTTTCAGTTATTGATGACGATAATCGACAAATCAAAAACACAGTAAATGATAAAACTACCGATATACAATCAACTTACTATTAATTTTCTATTTAAAAAAAAAAAGTTCAAATTCAAAATCACTTTGAATTCAATCTTCCCGCATAATTAAGAACAATATCAGTACTGTTTCCCATTAAAATCCAAAACCGTTTGCGACAGTATTCAAACAATTTCCTACAACATCAAAAATAACAATAAGTCTACTGTATCACAAACTATTTTGACAGTCTGCTGAACGGTAATTGGAAAAAGTACAGTATGAGGGATAGGCTGTTAAGTTATGTCACCATTCAAAAACGCCGATTTTCTCGAACATTTTTTTGCGTTTACAGTCTGCTAAATGGTCGATATATCATCTATTTTTTGGCCAATCCACAGTATAACAAACAGTACAATAACAGTTTAACCATAACATTTGAAAAGAATTTCTACTGCATGTAAAATTTCCGTTTTATTGTGCTTTATTGTATTTTTAATATATCCTATGCTGTTGTGTTGTACTTATACCATATACTTTTTCCCTTCCCATACGTCCCACTTTTTTTTCTTAATCTCAGTGATGTTATATTTTTCAAGTCAATGAAAACTATTCCAGCATATAATAATAAAATATATTTTTATTTCTGATGTTCATAATCTTTATTTTTTTAAAGTAAAAAACACAGCTTTCACTTCATTTTATGTTTCTCCTCCGATAGTTCGTTTGCCATCAATCTTTTATTTCAACATGTAGTTTGGACATACACTTTTATTTTAGCGTTCTAAATCCTCATGCACTCACCGTGGCCGATCCCCTCCTTGCCAAACCGGCACTACAGGAACACCATTCCGGGCGACGCCGCTCAGCCAGATTGCGCATCTGTTTGGTAGAAAAACATTTAATCTGATACTGGATATGGGCCCTTGTGGGGAAATTTCAGCGATTCCGGCTCGACGAAAGGGGATGGTTTCAACCCAACTTGGAAGATGGTTTCTTTTTTCTTTTTTTTTTTTTATTATCGTCAATCAAAGTAGACTACATGTTAGCACTTAAATCTATAAACTGCTATATCTTACAGAGTTAAAGTATATTCTTAGGTTACTACGCGACATTGTTAAGTCTATTGTTTCGCAATGTTGATTATATAAACTCATCATTCGGTTTAGAGGAGAAAATTTTGCATAATTAGTACGACGGTGATTAATAAAAACAAGATTCCTCAATTGCCGGGAAGGAGTATAAAAATTTAAACTGTTTAATAGGTTAGGAGAATCAATACGATGCGAAACAATATCGTTCACGAATGAAACCATAGCGAATTCGCGGCGCTTTTTCAATGTCTGAATATCAATGAGCATGCATCTTGATTCACAAGATGGAAGAGGGAAGGATGTCCAGCCCAATTTACGAAGAGCATATAACAGAAATTGCTTTTGAACTGATTCAAGACGTTCTTCATGCGTCTTCATAAAAGGAGACCATACAATACTACAATACTCTAATATAGACCTCACGTAAGCGACGTACAAAGTTTTAATAGTGTATGGATCATTAAAGTTAGAACCAAAGCGTTTGATAAAACCAAGCATATTTGTTGCTTTATGTATAATGGTGTTGTAATGATCGATAAAAGTGAGTTTTGAGTCTAAAATTACGCCTAAATCTCTGACCCTATCGCATTTTTCAACGATTTGATTTCCTAAAACTACAGTTGTTTCTTCTGTGTTTCGCTTTCTGCTAAAAGTAATTAAAATACATTTTTTAACATTTAACTGAAGTAGGCTTTTACTACACCATTCATCAAAAATAGATATTTCACTCAGATAGATGTCAATGTCGTTAGCATACTTGATTTCCATGAATAACTTCATATCGTCGGCATAGATAAGAATATTTATATGCTTAAGAATGTAGGAAATATCATTTACATATAATATGAAAAGAAGAGGTCCTAGATGTGAGCCTTAAGGAACTCCTGATGTAACTTGGATAGGATTCGATTTTTTACCATTATATCTCACTATTTGTTGCCGATTTGTTAAATATGATTGTATCCAGTTTAATGATGGTTTATCAAATCCTATTTTTTCTAACTTGAAGAGTAACATAGAGATATCAATGCGGTCAAATGCTTTGCTGAAATCAGTATACAGAGCCTCTACATAGTTACCATAGCCCATAGCATTCAAAGTATAATTTGTGAATTCCAGTAAATTTGTAGAAGTGGAACGGCCAAAATCCATGTTGTGCATTTGTAATTCTGTTCCTTAATTGCCCAAACAATTTTCTATTAACAATGGATTCAAAGAGCTTTGGAATACAGGAAATTATAGCAATTCCACGATAATTACGAATATCAATTTTCTTCCCTGATTTGTAAATAGGTACTAAGAATGATTTCTTCCAGATTTTAGTTTCAGCTACTCAGATCTCGGTGATGATATCTAGATTCATCGAGCGCCGACACGGATTTTCCATTTTTCCACTTTGCGTTCAAACTTATCGGTCTCACAAAATAAACAACTGTATGCACACTAAAAACAATAACATCATGATTTTGCGAGATTGGCACAATCAGTTAAAAAGGTTGTCATTTCCATATGAAAGAACAAAGAAAGATGCTAGTCAAAAAAAAAAAAATAGAATGAGATGCGTGTAAAATCTCGTTGGAAAAATAAAATAACTTTTGATCGAAGTGTGGAACTTATATGTTGAGCTTTTTAAGCGTGTGTACAAAAACGGTGGCGTAGCTCAAAGCTCACAAATACTAATGCGTGTAATAATTTGGCAGACTGTTCATTAAAATTATCAAATGGTGGAATGCAAATGTGTGTTAGTATGTTGTGCAAATATAAACTAAAACAATTTGGCAGAATGTGTAGTTATATTTTAACCATTTCTTTCTGGTTTCCATCCCCATATGATTTAACAGTATGTTTACTGTTTTGAACATAAGCATGTTTAACAGGATGTTTACTGTTTGGAACATAAGCCAAAATGTATTTCTCTATGCGGGTTATTAAAGCAACTTTTTCTCAAGCGCTTTTTCTAAAAACGTAGTTTTGGCGATGCAATTTTTTCTGACCAAAGAAATGAAAAAGTTTCACTTTGAAGTGTATTATGAAAATCACAAAACAAAAACTATTAAATCAATCAAGTTTCTAAGTTTCATAATGTTTTAACAAGTCATTGATAAAACTTAAATTAAAACAATGCACATTTCACTCTTCTCAGTTCTCCTTGCTTCTTGCTAAGTGGTAAGGAAAGAATTTTTTCAACAAACCTTATTTGAAAAACATTATTATCACAAAAAGTCGAACGACTTTCCGTATAGTAAATGTAGTTAAAAAAAATGATGGAAAAAATCGATTCACTCAGAGTCATTGTTAAATATAGTAAGAATTTATATTACAGAATTAGTGAGAAAAATAAGAATTAAATTTCGTAATGTCTCCTTGAAAAACTTAATTTTAATTGAAGTATAGGAAAAGTGGCTGTGATTAAGGTGCAGATGCATCGAAGCCAAACGTCAAATTTTCAAGAGCACAAATCTGGAGAACCAAACATCCGTTTAAGCTGAAAACTTGATCGATTGGTCACTAGCTGGTGGTGACCAATCGGTTAAGTTTTTAGCTCATGAAAATTTGAAATTTGTCTTCGGTTTATCTTTACCTTAAGATCCAGAGATTTATTTGCAAGAAAATGTCGAAATTATTAATTAGTAGTGCATTTAAAATTTTCAAGGTAGGCTAAGTGTACTCTTAAGTACTCTTTTACAGAGTTAAAAATAATGTACTCTTTTCAGTGAAAGCAAATATGGTAACCCTACTTCAACTGTAACTTTTTTTAAGCGGACCGATATAGGATTGTTCAACACGTTGATGCCCTTCCGCATTTTTTAGTTGAGCATACCGTTTTGTCTCAAATTCCGAACAGACTTATATTCCGAACACTCAGTTTTTGTACGGAGATTTAATTGAAATGTTTCGCTGAAATATGTCACCAAATTATCATAAAATGACAGTCATTTGAAACTCAATTTTAACATCTTCAAATTTATTGTATACCTCGGGAGTAGTGAAGATTCTCTAGTCAGTAAAACTAGCTCAAATATTTTTTTTTGCGAAATTACTCATTTAAATTCGTTTTATTCATGCTGTTCGAAATTTGAGTCAAGGTGTTCGGAATATGAGACAGAATCAACACAGTGTTCGGCATTTGAATCATAATGTTGTTCCACACTTTTACGTAAAAACCACACTAAACAAGTTTAAACAATCAATTTGATGGACACCCAAAATGCTAACAGTTAGACTTTGCGAAGAACTTAAAATTTAAACGAATATCAGCTAAATTATGCCTATCAGATGCATTTGAAGTCACTGTTGGCCTTAAGTGTTCGGAATATGAGTCAAAACGGTATGTTTATTGAGTAATTTTCTTCAATATAGTAGGTATGTGGCCTATGCCTTGGTCTATATTGTACCCTAAATTTAAATGACGATAACTTAGCGATTTTTGAACAGATTTTCGATTCTCAAACTGATTGGGGAAATCAATAGTTCGATTTTCATGAAAATTATAAGAGCATGACCATTATTGACCGCACGCAGTTGCTACTCCGTTATTGCAAGAACAGCTGTACTTTCACTGGAAACTAGCAGACGCTACTCAGGATCATTAGCATACCTCTTATTACTATAACATACAATAACGACGCCGGCTGCGTCCGAATGCAGGTCAATTTGGGGATGGGAGGAAAATGTTGACGTGTTACTTGCTTTATAGAAGCAGAATAGGTCCACTGAACTTTCACAGGAAAACACTGGGAGTTTGGATTTGGAAAAAGGATTCATCTCAGTGAACGATACACTTATAATTTTTAATTATTATGACATGGATGTCCGACGAAAGATCAATTATGCTTTTCGGCTACGCAGTCTTGATTTTCACAACGGCTTATTTTTTTGCCCGACGTTTCGACACAGGAATTGTGTCTTCCTCAGGGGGTAAATATTGTTGTCGTTTGTAGTCCTATGTTTTGTTTAACTTTAACTGTCAGGTCGGGATATTTTGGGTACATGATTCAGCAAAAATAACTATCTTGTTAACACAGCTTGTACTAGCAATGGCGCAATTTCTCTTCTTTACTGAATAGATTGTTTTTAAATCCCTAATTGATACCAGAATAATTATTCGACATTTATTTGAATACGTGCTCTGTCCCTATTGGGACATAATTCCAGGAAGAAGAAGAAGACCCCAAAACACAGGCAACGGGCACAGACAGAATATAAAAAAGGTATTTAAATCTCATGGTGATAAATCTGACTTACAAATTTGATCTTAAACGATACACTTTTTGTCATTCTTATATTGAGTGATAACACAGCCAAGAGTTAGGTAAAACTAGTCAAAAAAAAGCTTGACATCGTCAAACAACAAAAACCTACAAATGTTAGCCGTACCGGTGCAAATATTGACTTCATGGAACATTTACTTTACGCTTTTATTTTAGTTGTATGGTTGACTTTCTGCTGCTGTTGATTTTCTGTTTTCCTACATGAACAATAAAAAGCCATCGTCTTTGCAAAAGCTTGGCTTCCACATAAACACGCCCGCCGGTCCAACCCGAAATAGGATGCACTGCAGAAGCTGCCGAAAAATTTGGCTCCACACGACATTAAAGAAATAGCACAACGTAAGGAGTTGCTAGCATTTGGTTTCCTTCGCAACAGAGTGTTCCACTTTTCTTCGAGAGCTTGTGTACGCAAGTTAAACAATGAGATAAATATCATGAAAGTCCAAAATAGGAACATTTCGTTAGAGAGAATTTGGAGGTGCGGTGCCAAAGTTAAGGCTGTCTAACTCTACTTCACTTCAAACAATGTGTTTCAGCATAGATCTGAGTTACTTTGAAAATTTTAGGAAATACACATTCGAAAAAGTAGTAGTTGAACTTCTTTAAAGTAAATATTTTCATGAATATGATGTAAGTTCCTTTATTTCTATTATTCCATTTATATTATTCAAAGAAACAGCAATAAATTCATAGTTCAATACGAAACTTCAACATTAAATTGAACAGTTCGAATACCATACAAGTACTGTACAAACTAAGGTTTATTTGAAAATCAAAATACAGTCGACTCTGCTCATCACGATGTTCTATATCTCGATATCTCTTCCCTACTTCGATGATTGCTTCGGTCCTTTAATTTTGCAAACGATTTCTCTCTCCATATCTCGATATTCTCATTATCTCATATCTCCATATCTCGATGTGTTCCTGTTGATTTTTTGTACCCAATTTTCTCTCCATATGTCCACGGTGTACTAAAATAAAGAAGGTGATATATTCCGAAAACTAACAGGCTACTTGACGACGTCATTCCTATCCACCTTCGAACAAATTTGCGAAAAAAATAATCTAGTGGTCCGGAGGTATATGGTACGATAGGAGTGACGTCACATGTTCACAGTGAAACTTGATATTTACATCAAGCGACTGTAAAAAAACATTATCGTACCATTATTTGAATGGTCGAAACTTTAATCAAATTTCAGTTTGAAACAAATAGTTTACATACGTCAAATGGTTTGTTTATACAGTCAACTCTCCCTAGCTCGATATTCCGTATCTCGATATCGAGTAAGAGAACCATAGTAAAAGTTGATTTTCATGGCTAACTCAATGGTCTCTTGGTTCGTAGTTGCACTGGTTTTGTGTTCTGTAACTCGATACCTCCCTATCTCGATGGTCCCTTCAATATCGAGTTATGGAGAGTTGACTGTTGTACGAAATACTGTAGAGGTTTCACAACAAACAATTTTCATTTTACGTAATTCTTAGAATGTTCGGAAAAAGACATGTCTTCAGTGCTTCTGATACAAGAATCAATCAGATACGCGGTTAAAACTACATTCATCATTTGCTGTAAAGCTCAAAGCATTTGATGTTATGGTTTTCCTATCGGATTTTCTTTGGTATAAATATTATGGAAAACGGTGCCGTTAATTTGAAATGTTGGGTTTCTTTACGTACACCTTCTGTAAGTACATCTTTGCATCTGTTTTAAACATCAATCTTTAATTCATTTTCAAAATCAAAGACAGGTTGGAAATAGCTCGCTAGTCACAGTATTCCTACAATTTAACAATGGCAGAAATTTTATATATTATATCATCTTAGGTTCATCTTCAATTTTACCATGATATGTTTTATTGTAACATTTATTTAGATTGAGAAGAAGGAATCTATTATTATTTACTACCATCAATCAATCGTTCATGTTAACTTTTGTTTCTCAATTAGATGCGTACGGGTGGCTTCACAAAATTTTGGAATTGTTTATCGTTTTGGAATGTTTATCATTTCGGATCTTGAGACTTGACAAAATGTGTAACTGCATATATTCAGTGACGCCAAATTTTATCACTTCAATTCAGCGAAATCCGAATAAAAAGGTTGCTCACTGGATTCGCTTATTTGAGGATCAATCGTGTTTAAACGCTTTAGACGGAGCCGAACTTCATTTTTTGGATCATTTACAATTTATTTACTCTTTCAGTACCGTAATTCGGGTCAAAATTGATCAGAAGGGTGAAATTGATCACCGTGTCACACGATTTTATTTCTTCCTAATAGAGCACCCAATGCAACCTGCAGTGAATGATCGTTTGCTTGTCGGAACTATTGTCGAATTGTGTGCTGTGTCGAATTTTACATTAAAAGAATGTTTCATTTCTATGAAAATACTGTAAAATTTCAAATCTTTTTCACCCATCAAAACTCGTAACCAATTTGTTCATTCGTTTGAAATAATGAATTTCTGTTCAATAAACTAAAAATTCCTTAAGAAATTGCCCTACATTTAGGCGTTTTCGGCGTAATTCTTCAAATTTAATCAATCATTAATTTCTATGAATAGTGTATTGTTTAGAAATTTGGCAAGCATGTTCGGATTCAGAGAACTCAAGTTCAGTATGTAGAGTTGTTGTGAAACTAACAATAATCGTATTGACAAGTGATCAATTTCATTCCCGAAAACGGAATCCGCCGATTTTTTATTGACGAGATGATTATTAGCACAAAATCACATTTGTTAGAAAATTTCGGTACGCGAGCTAATGAACCTCACGTCGTACTTGTTTCCATATACTTATTTGTTTGGCATTATCAAATATTTTGGAAAACGACAAGGAAAACCGGAAAAAATGATCAATTTCACCCGAAATTACGGTACCAACGTTAGTACGGGATGCAGGGTGAATGAAAAAAAGTTTGTAAATAATGTATGAGAAATCCGTGTCGAGTACAGTTTTGGATAAAATTGTTGGTATTGAGGCTAAGTGAAAGTCAATCAAATTGCCAAAACTACTCAGTTTTCCTCAGAATCAACAACAAGCTAGAATAATGAAAACGTAACGTTATTTTTATCTGGGCTCTTGAAGAGTGTTAAGATTATTTTATTTTTAGATTCATCGTTGGAAACTGACTCCAAAAACCAAATTGCAAATATTGTTTGGAAATTTTTATAATTCATAGCATTGAAAAACTGCAAATTAGTACTTAACATTCATGGTCATATAGACAACCTGTGTTAATTTTTCGTACCATGGCCTTCTTTGCTATTTGGTAAACAAACTGTGCATCGACAAACCAAAACTTCTCCAATTTTTTGGTAAAAAGCGAGCTGTCATGATGTTATTCGTCTCCTCAGTGAGCGAAATTTTATATTATCGTTTTTTGTAAATATTTTATTTTTGTTCAGAAAACGTTGAAGCACGTAAAAAAAAATCAACTTTACAATAAAAAAACAAACACATTAAGCAAGTTTTTCCGACGTTTCGATTTATAGCTATATGACGGCAAATCGAAAAAAATAGAGTTCGGCTTGATTGTCGATCGGCTAAGGACGCGTTTGTCACGCTCCGGTTCTGTAGCGATATTTGGCGCACGTCTGTGGAAATTTGTGGATTTTGTTAAACTCAGTTTGTGTAGTTTTTTCCGGTTGCTGTAGATATCATATTTGAGTCGATTCTGTATATTTTAAAGCGTTAAAAAATCTCATGGGCGTTTTGGTAAAAAATGAATGGCTGCCGTTGGTATTTGTTATTATTTTGGTCTATTTTGAGCAATTCACCGGTAGTGTGAAAATTTTCAAATTTTGTGATAACAAAATGAGTATATTTGTAGTTGACTGCCAAAATTTCATATAGAAACAAAGTTACAGCATGCCGAAGTTGAGCATTTTGTATGAAAATCGGCTCTCACTACTATTATTCTGAACACAACTGTATGTATTCATGTATTGATACTTACCGAGATCTGATTATAACTGAGGCAATAGAGAGAGGGGAGTCATGTTCGAAGAGAATAGGCACGGTGCGAATATATCAGAGTATTTGCAGCACCTTGGTCACGATGGCGTTTGGGCATTGTCAGAATCGATCACTGCGGTTCGAGATACTCTTAGAGTGACAAAAGATTACACACGGATGAATCACACCCTATAGTTTTTGAGGGTAGGGCTGACAGTGTGACAGTCAATATCTATTATAAAGGTAAAATCATTACTACAGTGCTCGCGAGGTAATATTAATATAAATAGAATTGTGTTAACAACAAAAAGCAAATCGAGAAATATTCCCAACTTAGTAACACATTAGCGGCTACAGATGTATACAAGGTTAGTGGTCTCGCTAACAACGAAATTGTGGACCAGGAAGAGGAACCCAGAGTAATTAAATTGTCATCAAAACAGACAAAAAACATACAACAAAGCAAGCTCGCTCACAATCGTTTGACCCAACTGTTGCAGATAAGGATACAATTAAAAGCAAAATTGTCATGACAATCACAGAGCGCGACATTGTTGCAACCTTTTGAACTCGCGATTAAGCAGTTATTTTAAAAATAAAACAAAATTTGTTTTATGGATGCTGTTCGATAATGTGTGAATGTTTACCAACACGGAGAAAGCTCTCGAAAATTGCAATGCGAAGCCCAGAAAATAGCTGCGCACTAGGTGATCGATCATTGTCATATTCTGTTCAAGTGGTGATAAACAGATGTTGCGGAATGAATGAATGTTGCAACAAGATTATGAGATGACAATGTCTTTGTTGCTGCGTGTTGGGTGACAATTGATTCAATGATTAGGAGTTCATATCTTAAAGTATCTTGTCCTGCCAGTTGCATCCGATTCTATATATTATGCAATCACACATCACTCATCAACTATGGATAATAGAGAAGAATTTGATAAAATTTTACAAAGGTTTAATTTAAAATTATTTCAGATATTTACAAAATAAAAACTCCAAAACTGCTTTAAGTATTGCCTGTATAAACTCTTTAAGGAATACCTTCTAGTGTTCTTATGAAATTAATACCAACAACATCACAAAGATTGCTTAGTTTTCTTTGGGATCATCAAATCTTGTATATAGTATAATATAAAATATTCACTTTGAAGTAAATCAAAGTGAATATTTTATATTATACTCTATAGATGAATTCTTGATTATTAATTTTTTTTTCGAAGAAACTTACGGAGTTTTCTGAAAAATATCTTTAAAATAATTTCCGGGAAATTGTTCCTGTAAATTCCTATATTACCTGTTAAAAAATCCTTTTTGAGATCTCGAAGAAGAATCAATAAGGATGTTTTCAATGTAATACTGAAATAATTCCTAGAGTAATCCGGGAATAAGTGCTATAAATATAAAAAAGAAAATTTATCGATTTTTCGGGGCAAAACCTATTTTAGACCAACTACTTTGTAAAATCCTTGCAGTAATTTCTTGTAGAATCCCTGCCTTAGACAATGTTTTAAGATATTGTTAGTGAATTTTCTGATCAAATCTTTGAAAACAATCCGGATTCCTTTGATAGTCTTAATAGTTTCTGCTGGCATTGCTCAAAGTGATCATAAAGAATTGAAATAAATATAAATTCTGTAGGAATTTTATATGAAAAATAAGAGAAATTGCCGTATGAATCTTTGAAATAGTTCATGGAAGGAGTTCTCATATGTATCCCTGCACGATTTTTTTTATCAATCTTAGGTTTCATTTCAGCAAGGATTTCTGAAAAAATGTCATGGAAAGGAAGGGGAAGAATTTTCTGGATCTATTCATGAATCCCAAGCTGAATCCCAGGAGCAATTTCGAAAAGAACATCTTGAGGAATAACTAAGGATAAGTATCTAAAAAATAGACAACGAATAAAAGAAAACATTTTTTAAAGTGATTGTTTGTTTTTAACAATTCCTAAAGCAGAATTTCGGATGTAATAACTGACCGAGTAAAAGAAAGTGCGCGTGAAATTAGTTTATGGATATCAATACAGCAGTGTTGATAGACTCACACTCAAAATATCAATCAATACGCTCTCCCGTGAGAACAAAGTCATCAGAGATCTGCTTCGCAAATCTCACGCTTGAGATTTTGATCCAAAATCAACTCAATCAACTCAAACCGTAAAAAGTGATTCAGTCGTAAAAACCGGCAAAAACTCTTGAAACCAGAATGCGATTGTTTACGTTAGAAAGGATTAACATAATTTTACCAGACTAACAAGAAATTATTGCCGTGTGTGAGTAAACTGTGAAAATACTAGACGATGAGTTAAAAAGGTGAGCCAACTCATCCATGATTTTTTGACTACTGAGTTGCATGATTGACAACTCACGCATGAAAAATATCAAGCGTGAGTTGTGAGAAATTGAGTTTTTCACAACACTGCAATACAGAAGACTATTTCTGAAAAATTCAAATGAAAATAATTTCGGTGGAGAACTTTTTCCATCGGCCAGAGGAAAGCAAGGCAAGACCAAATTCATTGAGTGTTTCCTGGAAAGATCTTTGAATATAAGTTGGACTCCTAGAATTATTCAAAAAGTTTATCACGAAAGCATTTTTTTTTTCATGAATATAAATGCTGAAAACAGTATTTGTAAAATCCAAACCATTTGTATTAACAATCACGGCAAAATAGTTTTCGTTGGCCAGGGAGGGAAGGGGTAGTAGATAGTAAGGTTGTTAGTTAGTTAGTTAGTTAGTTAGTTAGTTAGTTAAAACGTTAGTTAGTTTAGGTTGGATTAGTTATTGGATGTCCCAGAAAGTATGGACACGACTTTAGCATACTGCCATTTCGAGACTAGCGCAGATGAAAATCTTATTTTCATTCATTTCATTATTGCATTATCAAGAGTAAATTTTGAATTTTGAGCGATTTTTTTCGCTACCTGGAACCCCTTTTTATCAGTTTTGCACAAATCGCGTTATATCTGACCGA
This sequence comes from Aedes aegypti, assembly GCF_002204515.2. Taxonomy (NCBI): domain Eukaryota; kingdom Metazoa; phylum Arthropoda; class Insecta; order Diptera; family Culicidae; genus Aedes; species Aedes aegypti. The sequence continues at coordinate 114,798,907 of NC_035107.1, read as the reverse complement.
CTTTATTTCACGAAATTAGTGCTAAGTCTTGAAGAACGTACGAAAAATCAGAAAAAAAATTTCATTACCGGTACAATAAATTATCAGACCACTACTTATTTTATAGGGAATTATAAGCTTATGTATATGAAATTTGTATGGAAACTAAAACAACGATTTCAGCTGTGGTCGATTTTTAAAAAGGTCGAAGACAAGTCCTTGTATATCCATTAAAATATGTAAAAAAAAATATTTTTTTTTAGCCTATCCCACATCATAGATATTTGACATAAGTAAACTTGTAATGAATATTTTTTATTTGTATAGAAAATACCTGAAAAGCTATGATTTCGTAAAATGTATTTATGTGAAGAGAAAAAACTAAGCGATTTTTAGAATTTTAAACCGTTTTGTCCATATGTTTCCTAGCAAAGCCAAATAAAATTTTAAACAAAAATTCTTGTTAAACATCTTAGATACAATGTACTAATTTAACCAAATCGAAGGGTTTTGAATGAAAACATTCATTACTAGTTAAGTTTTAACAAAACACAAAAGTAGGGTCTGTGCTGGCAAGATAAGAACTAATTTTCTAAAATAACCAAAGTTCAATGTAAAAGGTTATTAACCTTATAACATTTTCACAGGTAGCAGAGTTTTGCGTCGTCCGATAAATTTGGCTCACGGTTTCGCGCATGTTTTTCGTCGCCGGAGATTTTTTTTTTTCCTGTTTTCAAAGCGTCTTGCCTGGGTAGTGCTTCGTGAAGCCCAAGCAGGGCAGTTCGGTTTTGCGTCGTCCGATAGATTTGGCTCACGGTTTCGCGCATGTTTTCGTCGCCGGAGATTTTTTTTTTCCTGTTTTCAAGCGTCTTGCTGGGTAGTGCTTCGTGAAGCCCAAGCAGGACAGTTCAGTTTTGCGTCGTCCGATAAATTTGGCTCACGGTTTCGCGCATGTTTTCGTCGCCGGAGATTTTTTTTTTTTTCTCTGTTTTCAAGCGTCTTGCTGGGTAGTGCTTCGTGAAGCCCAAGCAGGACAGTTCAGTTTTTGCGTCGTCCGATAAATTTGGCTCACGGTTTCGCGCATGTTTTCGTCGCCGGAGATTTTTTTTTTCCTGTTTTCAAGCGTCTTGCTGGGTAGTGCTTCGTGAAGCCCAAGCAGGACAGTTCGGTTTTGCGTCGTCCGATAGATTTGGCTCACGGTTTCGCGCATGTTTTTCGTCGCCGGAGATTTTTTTTTTCCTGTTTTCAAAGCGTCTTGCTGGGTAGTGCTTCGTGAAGCCCAAGCAGGACAGTTCAGTTTTGCGTCGTCCGATAAATTTGGCTCACGGTTTCGCGCATGTTTTCGTCGCCGGAGATTTTTTTTTTTCCTGTTTTCAAGCGTCTTGCTGGGTAGTGCTTCGTGAAGCCCAAGCAGGACAGTTCGGTTTTGCGTCGTCCGATAGATTTGGCTCACGGTTTCGCGCATGTTTTTCGTCGCCGGAGATTTTTTTTCCTGTTTTCAAGCGTCTTGCTGGGGTAGTGCTTCGTGAAGCCCAAGCAGGACAGTTCAGTTTTTGCGTCGTCCGATAAATTTGGCTCACCGGTTTCGCGCATGTTTTCGTCGCCGGAGATTTTTTTTTTCCTGTTTTCAAGCGTCTTGCTGGGTAGTGCTTCGTGAAGCCCAAGCAGGACAGTTCAGTTTTGCGTCGTCCCGATAAATTTGGCTCACGGTTTCGCGCATGTTTTTCGTCGCCGGAGATTTTTTTTTCCTGTTTTCAAGCGTCTTGCTGGGTAGTGCTTCGTGAAGCCCAAGCAGGACAGTTCAGTTTTGCGTCGTCCGATAAATTGGCTCACGGTTTCGCGCATGTTTTCGTCGCCGGAGATTTTTTTTTTCCTGTTTTCAAGCGTCTTGCTGGGTAGTGCTTCGTGAAGCCCAAGCAGGACAGTTCGGTTTTGCGTCGTCCGATAGATTTGGCTCACGGTTTCGCGCATGTTTTCGTCGCCGGAGATTTTTTTTTTCCTGTTTTCAAGCGTCTTGCTGGGTAGTGCTTCGTGAAGCCCAAGCAGGACAGTTCAGTTTTGCGTCGTCCGATAAATTTGGCTCACGGTTTTCGCGCATGTTTTCGTCGCCGGAGATTTTTTTTTTCCTGTTTTCAAGCGTCTTGCTGGGTAGTGCTTCGTGAAGCCCAAGCAGGGCAGTTCGGTTTTGCGTCGTCCGATAGATTTGGCTCACGGTTTCGCGCATGTTTTCGTCGCCGGAGATTTTTTTTTTTCCTGTTTTCAAGCGTCTTGCTGGGTAGTGCTTCGTGAAGCCCAAGCAGGACAGTTCGGTTTTGCGTCGTCCGATAGATTTGGCTCACGGTTTCGCGCATGTTTTCGTCGCCGGAGATTTTTTTTTCCTGTTTTCAAGCGTCTTGCTGGGTAGTGCTTCGTGAAGCCCAAGCAGGACAGTTCAGTTTTGCGTCGTCCGATAAATTTGGCTCACGGTTTCGCGCATGTTTTCGTCGCCGGAGATTTTTTTTTTTTCCTGTTTTCAAGCGTCTTGCTGGGTAGTGCTTCGTGAAGCCCAAGCAGGACAGTTCGGTTTTGCGTCGTCCGATAGATTTGGCTCACGGTTTCGCGCATGTTTTCGTCGCCGGAGATTTTTTTTTTCTCCTGTTTTCAAGCGTCTTGCTGGGTAGTGCTTCGTGAAGCCCAAGCAGGACAGTTCAGTTTTGCGTCGTCCGATAAATTTGGCTCACGGTTTCGCGCATGTTTTCGTCGCCGGAGATTTTTTTTTCCTGTTTTCAAGCGTCTTGCTGGGTAGTGCTTCGTGAAGCCCAAGCAGGACAGTTCAGTTTTGCGTCGTCCGATAAATTTGGCTCACGGTTTCGCGCATGTTTTCGTCGCCGGAGATTTTTTTTTTTTTTCTCCTGTTTTCAAGCGTCTTGCTGGGTAGTGCTTCGTGAAGCCCAAGCAGGACAGTTCAGTTTTGCGTCGTCCGATAAATTTGGCTCACGGTTTCGCGCATGTTTTCGTCGCCGGAGATTTTTTTTTTTCCTGTTTTCAAGCGTCTTGCTGGGTAGTGCTTCGTGAAGCCCAAGCAGGACAGTTCGGTTTTGCGTCGTCCGATAGATTTGGCTCACGGTTTCGCGCATGTTTTCGTCGCCGGAGATTTTTTTTTCCTGTTTTCAAGCGTCTTGCTGGGTAGTGCTTCGTGAAGCCCAAGCAGGACAGTTCAGTTTTGCGTCGTCCGATAAATTTGGCTCACGGTTTCGCGCATGTTTTCGTCGCCGGAGATTTTTTTTTTTCCTGTTTTCAAGCGTCTTGCTGGGTAGTGCTTCGTGAAGCCCAAGCAGGACAGTTCGGTTTTGCGTCGTCCGATAGATTTGGCTCACGGTTTCGCGCGTGTTTTCGGCTCCTAAGATTTTTTTTTTCTGTTTTGGAGCGTCTTGCTGGGTAGGTATTTGGAAGGCACAAGCAAGACGGTTTGTTTTCGGGACGCCAAGAAGTTTTGCTGTCAGTGTCAGTTTTGTGTTCAGTCGAGGATGGATTACCAACTGGTGAGTTCGTTTCATTCTTGTGATAACACATATTTTCTTGAAAGCGTAACTTTTAAGTAATTTTAAAACAAACTTTGTATGGTTCGTCACTATAAGTGTCGGCATTATGTTTTTTTCTTATACAATTTCAATATACATAAGTTAAGATCGAACCCTTACCGATCCTCAACAATCATCCATACACCAATCGCTTTATTGGTGTATCATCATTTTCATCATTCCCGGCAACAACAACAACAATGACGACGTCCACCACACCGACGACGATAGCCCAGCTAGTAGAACGGAAACAGTAGTCTAGCATCAGCATTTCATCACCCGACAACATAGGTAGCATTTACGTGAACAACCACCGAACGAGACCACTAAACGAAGCCACAGCCCTTTGGACCCGCGGCATCAGCAGTTCTTCCACAGCAACAGCATAAGCATTGCAATAGGTAGTGAGGTTTGATCGTAATTAATAATTGAATAAAGGTTCAGTTCGTTTTAGGCAGTAGATCGAATAAGTTCTTTTTTTAAAACTTAGTCTGGGTGACACCCTTCTTCACTCATATATTTGTCTCTTTTATACGTTATTAAAAATTATCTTTTGAATTGTTCGACATTGTGAATGTTGACGTATTTTTTAAAACTTGTACCATATCGAGACAAAATGCAACGTAATACTCATATGTAATTTTCAAACAAACTATGTATAGTTCGTCACTACAAGTGTCGGCATTATTCCTGTTTCATATAATTTAAAATATATACATGTAATTTTCAGTTTTCGTCATTAATAAAAACATCTTTTGAATAGAGTAGTGTTTGATCCTTCGACCTTGAAACTTGCTCCTGCTGGGGCGGGTGATGAGGGCAGGATCAAACATGTCGCGCGTCGGTAATGAAGCGGTGAAAAAGTGATCGGTTCGTTAGTAGTGTTTGATCCTTCCACCTTGACGCTGGCTCCTGCGGGAGCGGGTGATGAGGGCAGGATCAAATATGTCGCGCGTCGGTAGTGAAGCGGTGAAAAAGTGATCGGTTCGTAAGTAGTGTTTGATCCTTCGACCTTGACGCTTGCTCCTGCGGGGGCGGGCGATGGGGGCAGGATCAAACTTGTCGCGCGTCGTTCGCTCAGAGAAATGAAAAAGCGCCGCGGATCGCTAGTAGTGTTTGATCTATTGATCGCGTCGCTTGCTCTTGCGTGGGCGAGTGACGAACACTTGTTCGGCGTTTAATGCGATTATCGAATTATTTCGCGAATCCGGTTAGGCGTGATTATATCATGGCTCGCATCACCAAACATTGGTGACTCCCAGATCTTTACCTTATCCCTCTAACCCAATATCCTCTCCATGACAACCGTGGAGATGCAGAGGTGATCTCGGTCTCTAGTAACAACGGTAGTCACACTAACATTCCTTCCCTTCCCCGATGACCGTAAGGACGTGGCCGGCGCCGTTATTGACTTTTAAATTTGAGCTCTCGATTTGTGCACATTGAAGAATGGTAAGCTAATCCCAAGCCCCATTCATTAATTCCCTGTGCAACTTCGATTGTTCTGGTCAATCACGGAGTAGCAACTACGAATTGTACGGTCATCTATGCTTATGCTTATGCTTATGCTTATAACATTTTCACAGGTAGCATTTCAAATGCCCCAAGAAAAAATACAAAAATATAAAAATATTTATTTGTATGAAAAAAAAATTGTGATTCCTGATATTAAAGTTGTGCCCATACTTTCTGGGACACCCTATAGTTAGTTAGTAAGTTAGGCAACACCAATGGTCAGTTCTCGAATTGACTCAATTTTTAGAAGAACACTCAAAATCATTACAATAATTTATTTGTGAGGAAAAACGATTTTGTCTACTACCGTAGTAGGTGAACCCGTCCATAAACCTCGTGGTCTTCTATGGGTTAAGAAGAGGGGGGCTCAGGTCAAAGACCACTGTCCATTAAAAAATCAAAATGGTCCAGTAAATTATGAAAAATCGGATGTACATAGGATTTTTTCTCGCTAGAAATCAGTGTGTGGTCCATATTTTCATACTTGAATTTTATACTTCATAATTGAAAGGTGAAACTTTGATATTTTTTTTCATACTTAAACCTATAGAATTCCCACATTTAATCAAATAGTCTTTCGAAAAACATAGAAACCTCTTATGAGAATTCGTCACAAGAAATCGGGTTAAAGTTCATAAATTTGCCTTATGAAACCAAAATTTAAAAACAAAAATCTGGAGAAAACGGCAATCTGGAATCGAACCAAGAATCTTGCGATCGATATGCCCGTGGGTACACCACGCGCCAATCGACGCCTTGATGTGGAATGATGCTTAAACGATACATTAAGCGCTTGTATTGCAATAAAGTAGATGCACCGGGTTTGGCCATATCGCTAGCCGTAGCTATAGTGGATTATGCTTCGTTTTACATGCTAAATTAGCATGAAACATGTCGTATTCAGTAGATCTCTTCTTCATGACAGAGATTTATGCATTTACGGATGACCCCTTTGCCCCTGGCATTCTACATGCTGATCATTGAAATTTCCTGAATGTTTAAATAGGGACCTTAAACATTCAATATGAAATCTTGTTCTCGTTCTTCTTCAATGTCCTCACTACATATTTGATCATTTTCCTGCTCAAATAATATCTTATTTCTAATTAAGCTTCAATTTAACCAAATACGTTGAAATTTGAATCTCGACACATCTTTGACCTTCACTTCGTCAATGAAAACCTACTGTTTTATGTATTGAACAGAAAAATCACCTAAAATACTATTGAAAAGCTTGTAAACAGTAGATTTAGTATGCTTGACTCAAAACTGACCAAAATGTCACTCACACCCCTTTGAATTTGGGCCCCTCTATTGAGATAGGACTTTGGCAGTCTGTTTGGATTTCTGGGTTTCAACCACAATTAAAAATCTCAGTTGCAACAATGTATCAATCTCTCGTGCGAATTCAATTTCTTCAGCTGCTAACTTTTCCCATTAAAGCTTCAGTAAGTTCTTCATCGCTGGGAATGTTTCTTTTCGCCTCGCCTTTTCCGTCAAACAGTGCATTTCCATTATCATTTTCCCCGGTGTCGTCTTGAACTAACTTCGCAAGCTTTCTCCCATCCCTTTCCCCGTCCTCGACGACAGTAGCGAAGGTTTGTGTTCGGCATTGTCACTTTCTTTGCTAAGCTTTCGTGTGGCACTGTTTACGCTCGAAAGTGGCACAAAAATTAAGAATTCCTCGATGCTCCAGCATTGCACAGTGGTCCAGGAATCAGTTTTACGCGGAAAGATGCATTTCGAGCTTTAGAATGAAACATTAGACAAAAACGGTCTTCTACAAAGTTGTTTGTATTAGTTAAGCCCTTTGTTTGATGTTATTGAAAATTAGGGTGGACCACATTTTCATAGAAATTGTGTAACTAACTTTCTTATTTGTAGAAATTATATTATTCATGCTTCAGCAAAGTTGTAGACCATTCAATTTCAAGCAACTTTACCGAAAAAAGTTTTTTTGTATCTCTTAAATTGACCGATTTAGAGCTTTTTTCCTATGGTGACATAGGGTGGTCCGAACAAAACTGGTTTTCTGGCTCTAGAGTTTTCAATTCAAATTTCTCATCAAAGTAATCTATGAAACACTTTTAGAACTTTAAAAAATGCGTAATTTGGTGAGTGAAGAAACTCGCTATCTCCTTTCGTTTAGGAGTTAATGTTGTTTTTCTCTCAAAAACATGCCTACTTTGATTGTGAATATCTCTGATTGGGGCAAACATAAAAAATATCTTTTGACGGCATTCAAAAGACAAAACAAAATTGTATATTATATCAAAAAATTACAGATGTGTTATTTTTGTAACTCTAATAAAATGCCTTGAAAAACAAAGGATTTTAAGCAGAAAAACTTTAATAACTTTTGAACTAAAATAGATATCATCAATTTTTTTGCATGAAAATTTGGGTTTTGTTAAGTTCTTAAAGTCGTTCATAGACCGCTTTGACGAGAATTTCGAAATAAGAAAGATAGGGCTCTAAAACTATTTTGAAGGTTTTCATAGTATGTATTTCTTTATTATTTTGCATTTTGGGCATGAAAATTAAATTTTAGACAAAAATGATCTTCTACAAAATTGTTTCTAAATATGTAAGCTTACATACTGTGTCATTTGAAACTAGGGTGGTCCACAATATCACACATATCATATAATCTACTTTTTTATTTGCAAAAATACTGGTATATGCTCTTAGGCAAAGCGGTAGAACTTGAAATTTTGATCAAATTTGCCAAAAAAGTTTTTCTGTAGCTCAAAATTTGACCAATCTAGAGCATTTTTTCCTAATCATCGCAGGGTGGTCCAACAAAAATAAGTTTTTCAACTCTAGTTTTTTAAATATTATTTTCTCGTCAAAGTCGTCTATGAACGACTTTTAGAACTTAACAAAACGCAAATTTCCATGCAAAAAGATTGTTGATATCTATTTTAGTTCAAAAGTTATTAAAGTTTTTCTGCTTAAAATCCTTTGTTTTTCAAGGCATTTTATTAGAGTTACAAAAATAACACATCTGTAATTTTTTGATATAATATACAATTTTGTTTTGTCTTTTGAATGCCGTCAAAAGATATTTTTTATGTTTGCCCCAATCAGAGATATTCACAATCAAAGTAGGCATGTTTTTGAGAGAAAAACAACATTAACTCCTAAACGAAAGGAGATAGCGAGTTTCTTCATTCACCAAATTACGCACTTTTCAAAGCTCTAAAAGTGTTTCTTAGACTACTTTGATGAGAAATTTGAATTGAAAACTCTAGAGCCAGAAAACCAGTTTTGTTCGGACCACCCTATGTCACCGTAGGAAAAAAGCTCTAAATCGGTCAATTTAAGAGATACAAAAAAACTTTTTTCGGCAAAGTTGCTTGAAATTGAATGGTCTACACCTTTGCTGAAGCATGTATAATATAATTTCTACAAACAAGAAAGTTAGTTACACAATTTCTATGAAAATGTGGTCCACCCTAATTTTCAATAAAACCAAACAAAGGGCTCAACTAATACAAACAACTTTGTAGAAAACCGTTTTTGTCTAATGTTTCATTCTAAAGCTCAAAATGCATCTTTCCGCGTAAAACTGATTCCTGGACCATAGTGCATTGTGTGCAAGCATGTTCCCGATGGGACCCTCCTCGCGGTTTGCACCACGTTGTACCCACCTGCGATGATGCCGAAGGACAACAACGACGACGACGCCTCCCGAGTTTCTCTCCCGGAAGCGACGTGTCATTCGGGCCGACATAAATAAGGCGAATGTTGCTTTCCTTTGTTCCGCCGCGCTCTTCGGGAAGGGAAAAATGCATCTTCATCGCTTTCTGCCGGAGATGTTGTTGCTATCACCGTTCGTCGAGGCTGTAGCATGGGTGTAACCGGAAAGGGCGAGGATGAGAGGATTATACCTTTTTCCTCTAACCTATGGACAAAATTGCTACAATATTGTATATGAATTTTCAAAACCATTCATATTTATGCCTTGAAACTATTGAGAACCAGATGTAGAGGTCTAAAGCTCTGATAAAGTTGGATAGTTGTGATGGCTATGACCGTGATAATCATGTAAAGAACAAGCTTGCAATGCTGTGTCATGTTAGCGCCTCCTTATGGAAATCCTGCCTACATCTACGATCTGTATAGATCCGCTCGCTTCCGCTGCGATGTCGGTTGCAACAAATGAAGGCGGAGATGCCACCATCGCCACTTCTGTTCTCGAGATTGTCCTCCCATAGTGTCTGTTCCGCGATGTGAATGACTGAATGGGAAAGCTCTTCATGAGAAACGGAAGCCGGAAAAAACAAGAGCATCTCGTTTGCCGGTGCGCTCCTAGCTGGAGCAATATGGCTCCCCACGTTTGTTCAGAGGCGTGGATGAAGTGCAGAACATCGCCCGGCAAAGTGATAAACAATAAACTTAATATATTTGCAATTTTAACATATAAATTGTAGTTTATCTTAACGGGAGATTTGTCGTTTCCAGAGGGCTTTCAGGCAGATGCCACCAGGGAACGGGGATGGTCGTCGCGATGAGAAATACACGGGAAAGATTGTCACGAAATGATTAAATACAAACAATGTTGCGAACATCGCGATGCATCGTGGGGCTTCAACTTGAATAATATGGTTGGTAGGAAGTGGGGTCCAGATAGCCGCAGCGGTAAACGCGCCCTTATTCAGCAAGACTAAGCTGAGGGTCGTGGGTTCGAATCCCACCGATCGAGGATATCTTTGGTTTGAAAATTTTCTCTACTTTCCAGGAAATAGAACATTTTCGCACCTTTCATACCATATGATATGCACATGCAAAGAGGGTTAGTCAGCATTAAAATCTCCCAGTTAATCATCTCTATTATTGTTTACGTTCAAATTCACTTCCAACCGAACTTTTGTTGCTTTCTCGTTTACGCCCTTAAAATCACGTGGTCCATGGATTAGAACAAATAGAATTCGATCGAAAATTGGGTTTTATTATATCTTAACCCTTCTACCGGCAGCTTCATTTTTACCGCTAAAAAATTATTAAGATTGCGATAACTTTTTTGTTTCTCGATATTTTTGCACAATTCTTTCAAAAGTTCTCAAAAAACTAAGTGTCGATATTCCAAAATTCCTTGGGGGCCGACGCGTAGCCATAACCCACGTAAACATCTCAGACTACAGAATTTTTATCGTATTCAGATATTAACTTCTCGGAATGATACATTAATGCGAGTATCTTGTGAAAAAATGAAGCAATTTGGTGCAGCCGTCTTTGAGTAATGGGCATTTATGTTTCTTTTACCTTTTACTGGACAAATGTCTTGAACACTCTAAAAAACCTCATATAGTAATTTTCAGATTTCTCCCAGAATACTGAACCGATTTGTATGATTTTTTCAGAGTAGCTCCTTATTACCTGTTTTTTTATAGTACACATTTTATTTTTTTGATAAATTAAAAAAAAAAACAAAATGGACGCCAAAGACATTTTATATGGGAAATGTCGGTCCCCCAAGGAACATCGGAATATCTTCATAACCAGGTCACCTACGATTAATATCGTCATGGATACTTAAACTAGAAGAGTTTTTTGAGAGCTTGTGAAAAAAATGTGCAAAAATATCGAGAGGTAAACAATTTATTTGGCGGTAAAACATGAAGTTGCTGGTAGAGGGGTTGATTAACGAAATGTTCAACCCTGGGTTAGTTCATCTCGGGACCAATGGCTTCGCTTCCCTTCCGAAGGAAGTCATCACTATAACTTAAAAGTCATAAGTTACTATCTCGAGGATGAGATTCGATCCCAGGTTCTCGGCACGAGAGGCGTGTGTTCTAAGCACTACACCAGGTCCAGGTGGAAGGTGGAAGTGCTCAAATAAATAATAAGCTGAGTAGTAGACTTTGTCCCAGTTGGGACGTAACGGCAGGAAGAACCAGATGCATTCAACCCAACAAACATACATATAATAGATGGGCTTTCCTTAGCCGAGTGGTTGAACTCCACGGTTAAGTCAAAACATTGAAAAATCATGGTCCAATCAAGGTGGTGTTTTAGTAGAAAAGGAAGCTATTATGGAGACTAATGTTTACGTAGAATTACACATCCTTGAAGATTCTACTCCATTGCCCCGAATTCCATTTCCCCGAATGCCATCAACCCGAATTCCATTACCCCGAATGTACCATTACCCCGAATTCCATCACCCCGAATGCTATTTCCCCGAATTATCTTGACATGATTTGATGACATTTACCCATGATATTGGAATTCGGGGTAATGTCATTCAGGGTGATGGGTCGTTCGGGGTTTTGGAATTCGGGGTAATGGCGTTCAGGTTAATGGCATTCGGGGTAATGGGATTCGGAGTAATGGGGTAGAATCTCCTTGAAATATGCATGCCTTTTTAGAAAAGTACAAAAGTTTGAATATCTAACAAAATTTGACGTATCGCCTTAATGTTGAGCCTATTTAGTAATTATTTTGAATATGAAAAAATACTTTGGATCACGCAAGCATATTCGAACATTATCCTTATTTGATAGTATGAATGTATTTTGTACCATAATTGAACTAAATATGAACAAATTATAATTTTTGTTAAGCACCTCCTGTCCCCCAGTTTTGGACAGCTTGATTTGTTATATGTTATCTTTATAATTATTGCACCAGTGTCTCAAAATACATTCATTTTTCATGGATTCCGTCGATCATATTATCAAACATGAAATTAAATTTCAAAAAATGAACCATCGTAGTATGTGCTATTTTTCATGATATAAGAAAGAGGTTTTTGATGAACATCTTGCAAACTTAGAAATACTCAAATTGTTCTTGTTAATATTTCAAATGTATTGAATTGGCAATTATATACTATTCCTATAGTAAACATATTCAATGATGTTCAAATTTACAGAATTCGAGGCATTTCCAGATCGTGTCCGTTATTGGGTGCCACTTTTCAAGATCAATCAATTTGGTACTAAAATACATCATCAAAATGCAATGTCTAAATTCATATTTATATTTGTACACTATAAAGATGATAATGTTTATCATAAATGGATAACACGAGCACATAAAATCAATATTTTTTGAATTATGAATTTAGTGGCTTAAGAGTCCGGTACTGGGGGATCTCCCCCTACTCAAGCAATCCCATCGTGGAATCCTTGGAGTATACCCATAAGGATACATTGAAGGTACCCAAATCCCTTATGATAGTTTAATTTCAAAACTGATGCTGCAATTGCTTCCAAACTCTTGAAGAAATTTCTTTGAGAATCTCAAGCACGTTCTCAATTCCTTGGAATTGAAAGAAAACAGCGACAGTTTTAGGTAGAAATGAATTCCTCCAAATATTACTACAGTATTGTCCCGATTTTGTCAGCCCCATGGTGCATTTAGGGTTGACAAAATCGGGAAAGAGCTAAAATCGGGATAACATGTTTCAACTGGTTTCAAGTTTTATTTTTACTTTAGGACTTAGTTTTATGATATTGTTAATATAAACATTATATTTTACTTCAATTTTCTGTATACCGTAATCCAAGGTAACATTGATAAGTTTCTTGGATAATTAAGAATTTCAAATTTAAAAAATTCGATCTTAATTTGATTGTACAGACGTGGCCAAGGTCATACTTGACTTCATGCACCCAATTTTGCCAGTAAAGATGTGATTTGTCTAATTAATATAAATATAAATTTTAGGCTGACAAAATCGGGAAAAAAGGATGCTAAAATCGGGGGTTAAGAAAAACGGGTAATTACTGTATTTTTTAAAACTCATCTTGGTTTTTTTCATGGACTCCTGACCTAACAATAAAATTCGTAGATCACTGATTTTGAATTTTCAGTACCCGATAAAATTTAAAACCAAACACAATCAGAAAAACTATAGTAATAGTAGTACGCTTGAATTTAGGGAAACTCACGCAGCTTTCCCATTTCGCAGTCGGGGTCTTTCAATGGGCTCCGTAGCTTGTAGTTTGAAGCACCCATCTAGCGAATAGGGAGTCGTGGGTTGGATTTTCACCGGAGCACGTGGTTTCTTTTCTCAGTTTAAATTTTAATTTGCACATTTGAGACGTTTTTCGTCTCCATAATTTTGTGCAAAACTTTTGATTTTGGTGAACTCTCAATTTAGTTTAGTTTCCGCTTTTTATTTGATCTATCGCTTTGAATGAGATTTAAAGCTCTGTATCTTATGCTCTCCTAGTCAAGGGTGTACACAAGTTTTTCTATGAACTTGAAGGAGTTAAAAGAATGACAGTAAAACAGAATGGGGTGTTTTATATCAAAACTAAAAACGTTTTAATGAATCTTGACCGACCAGTATTTGATGTAACGGTTTAAACCCGATAATTTAATATTAGGGCGATTCAAATTTTGAAAATGTTTATAAATCCAATCTCCCATTTGCTTCTTACCATCTTCTTCTTCTTCTTTCCGGCGTTACGTCCCAACTGGGACAAAGCCTGCTTCTCAGCGTGGTGTTCTTATGAGCACTTCCACAGTTATTAACTGAGCTTTCTTTGCCGATTGACCAATTTTGCATGTGTATATCGTGTGGCAGGTACGAAGATACTCTATGCCCTGGGAATTGAGAAAATTTCCTTTACGAAAAGATCCTCGACCAGCGGGATTCGAACCCACGACCCTCAGCATGGTCATGCTGAATAGCTGCGCGTTTACCGCTACGGCTATCTGGGCCCCTGCTTCTTACCATCCTTCCCATAAAATAGTGTTCTGTGAAATTTTCAGCTTTCTAGGTGGTGATTTAAAGGTGGCCCAAAGACAATGTAGGTTAATATGCAAATTACTATGGAGAAATTTTGAGAAATATTCCAAACACGCTTTTACTGTTGTGTAAGTAGAAATCAATCATCCTTTATTGAAAACTCATTCTTAAAACCTTAATGAAGGATGTTGCTGAAGAAATAAATCCCTTTGGAGCGAATTTTGCTAGGCATCCTTTTACATGTTTACTAGGCCATAATAATATGGGACCCAAGTAACATTTGTAGCTGAACAATAGTTTTTTTTTTTTTTTATTTAACCAACAATCACTACAACTAACTGTACAATAAATCTTAAAACTAATGGCTCTCCCGGTTTTTAACCATAACTGAGCCGTGATTCGATTTGATAATTTATATGTTTTTTTTATTATTTTTTTATTATTATTATTTATATTAATATTATTATACACTATTGACTGCATTACTACACATTTCGTAGTTATTGATCTTTCTATAAACATGAACTTCGATACATTTTTATTTTCATCAAATCCTTATTTTGTTCTTAGACATAAACACGTGGATCAGTTGTAACATCTTGATGTCTTTACAGCCCAAAATGTCTCTTATTGGAAGATAATTGCGTTTGCCTATGGCTTGTAAGTCCTTTTTGAGTTGTTCTCTACTTTCGTTGAACCGATTGCATGACCATAGTATGTGGTCAAAGTCTTCGTAGGAAACTCCACACTCGCACATATTAGAATCCGTTAAATTAATTCGATAAAGATGGCTTTTCAGGGCATAATGGTTTGAAATTAGCCGCGAGAATGTTTTAATAATCGTTCGGGTCACATCCAAGTCATGAAACCAAGGGAACTTTGAGACTTTCGGTATGATGGAATAACACCATCGCCCCATATCACTTCTATCCCATGATAATTGCCAGTCTTCCGTCATTGAAGATCGTACTGATTTAGCATATTCCCTGATTTCTGTCCCGTAATCAAACAACCTCCCTTTTAGAGCTCCCAACTTTGCTAAGTTATCAGCTTGCTCATTGCCATAGATGTTGCTATGGGCAGGTATCCAAAGGAGCTTAATCCAAAATCCTTGAGAGGTCAAAGATCTGATAATGTCCTTTATTTGTAACACTGTTTGATTTGTGTCATTGCAAATCCGATTAACCTGTAGTGCTCTCAAAGCACTGAGGCTATCGGAACATATGGTGTAACGCGTGGGAGGAAGTTGTTGGATTATTTTGCATGTGAAATAGATTGCTGTGATCTCCGCAGAAAACACCGAGCATGGATCTTGCATGCTAAAGAAATATCCTATTGTTTCATTGAATACCCCAAATCCTGCTGATCCATCAATCAGAGAACCATCGGTAAAGAAAATATTTTTAATGTCTTCAGAATTAATTTTTTGCTGAAAAATACTCGGTGCCACTCTACCTAATTGATGTTCTGGGATGTTTCTGATTTCTGCTAAAATTGAATCATCCATATCCGGTATATAGGAATGAGTTTCAACACAAAATGAAAAGTTTCTCGTTGCTGGTGGATCATTTATCTTAATCGTAATAACGTGTCGGTATGCAGATAACATTCTACAAGATGGATTTATTTCAAAAAGCTCATCTAATGTTTCTACTAACGGATGGTTTTCAGCTATGCATTTTACCAAGTATCTACAATTGAGTTCGTGGAACCTTGTCTGTAGAGATATGACACCAGCTATAACCTCCACCGACTTTGTGTGCGTAGAGTGCATTAATCCGATACTTATTCTCAAACATCGGTATTGTATTTTCTCTAATTTATGAAGGTGCGTATTGTGAACTGATCCAAAAGTGAAACATCCATATTCGAGTACAGATAAAATTGTTGTTTTATACAGCATTATCATGTCTGTAGGATGTGCCCCCCACCATGTTCCCGTTATGGTCCTGAGGAAATTGATTCTCTTCGAACAAATTTTCTGAAGATAGGTCACATGGGCGTTCCAGGTCATTTTATAATCGAACCATATTCCCAAATACTTATGCACAGTGACATTTTCAATCTCTTCACCATATAGCCACAAAGAGAGAGTAGGTGGACTATGTTTTCTTGTAAACAGCATAGATTTGGTTTTTTCTACAGAAAATGTTAGACCATTTTCTGTTGCCCAATATTCAATGCGATCCAGAGATTGCTGCATGAAATGTTCAATAACGTATCTATCTTTTCCTGGTATAATTAGTACTGTATCATCAGCGAATTGATAGAATACACAACCATTAGGTAATATGCGACCAATATCATTCGTGTATATGTTATACAAAAATGGGCTCAAGCTAGAACCCTGCGGTATGCCGAAAAAGCTGTAGCGAACTGTTTGTAGTGTATTTTTGTTGTAAAAATGCATTACTTTGAATGATAGAATATTACTCAAAAAATTGACGATTTTTGAGGGCAGACCTAGTTTATGCATCTTTTCGATAAGAATGTTAATAACGATTGAATCGTATGCTCCTGAAATATCCAGAAACACTGATGCACACTCCTGTTTTTTATTAATGCTCAATTGCACATTTGATGCTAGAAGCGCTAAGCAATCTCTTGTTCCTCGCCCTTTTCGAAATCCGTATTGGGATTCGGAGAAAATATTTTCTTTTTCTGCCCACAGCTCAAGTCGATTTAACAGCATTCGCTCTATCAATTTCCGAAGGCAGGATAACAGACAAATCGGACGATAAGAGCTTGCTTGAGATGCGTCCTTAGTTGGTTTCAGAACACTAACTACTTTGATTTGTCTCCACTCATCGGGACAAACATTTTGCGTAAACAGATCATTGAAAATTTGCAAAAGTGTCTCTTTTGCAATTTTCGGTAGACTACTAAGAACAATCATTTTGATTTTATCTAATCCCGGAGAGGTATTGTTTGAAGATGCCAAAGCCATATTCAATTCCTCCATACTGAACGGTAAGCTTAAGTTTCCAAATGTTTCATTTCGGTTATCAGCAAAGTTCCTTATATCCGTTGGGACATATGGTGGACAAACTTTAGACGAAAACTGATCGACCCATTCATTAGAATACTCTGTTGTAGGCTCAGTCCGAATTCTGCTATTCCTCATCTTCCTAGCAATTGACCAAAGAGTGGAAAGTGATACATCTTTATCTAACGATTCAACAAAATTTTTCCAGTAGTTCCGTTTTTTATGCTTAGTCACTCGTGTAAATGCGGCTTCAGCTTTCTTGTATTCAAAGTAGTTTTCTCTTGATCCGGTGGACCGAAATAGTTTGAAAGCCCTCGTCTTCTCTTCCAGTTTTTCTGAGCATTCTCTATCCCACCAAAATGTAGGATTTCGAATTTTATTTTTCCTCGATTCAATCCGTTTGGTCTGAGCCTGCAACAAGTATCGTATAAGGGTATTCGAAAAATGCTCATATCTGTCCTTCGCTAATTGGAAGTTTTCTTGTGATGATAATTCTATTATTAACGTATCTTTAAATTTTGCCCAATTTATATGTTTTGTTAAATCGTATAAGATATCTTCAGAGATAACGTCTGGACCAACTGACGGAGAGAAATCTGTAATTATTGGTAGATGATCGCTGTCATTGGGATCATCTAGCACCTCCCAAGTGCAATATAATGCCAACGAACTAGAGCATAATGACAGGTCAACACAACTTGAAGAATTCGGTGGACACGCAATTCTTGTGTGTGATCCATTATTCAAAATAACCAATTGGTATTCATCAATAATGTCATACAAAATATTTCCTCTCGCACTGTCTCGTGAACTGCCCCATGAAATTCCATGTGCATTTAAATCACCGACTAAGAAAAATGGTTCATTTATCTGTGAAAGCGTAGTTTGCAAGTCCCGGGCTGTACACCGACCATTTGGAGGGATGTAGGTTGATACCACGGAAACAAACACTTCATTCACTTTAATGGAAGCTCCTATACACTCTACGCTTCCTGATGAGGAAAGGTTGATAGATTTAAATTCAATACCGTTGCGCAATCCGATCATGACTCCACCGTATGGCTCAAGACGGTCTTTGCGAAGAATGTTATAATTCGGGATTCGAAAATATTTACTGTCCACAAGCCAGGTTTCACATATGCAGAAAACATCTATGTTGTTTTTCAGCAAGAGGACTTTAAGACGATCTAATTTCGGAACAACGCTGTGTGCGTTCCACTGGAGAATTTTCAAAGATTTCTTTGAGGTTAAATTAGCCATTACAGCGGTTGAGGAGTTTCAAGGGGCGTCGATAAGGAAGTTAGTTTGTTCCAAAGGGCAGTCAATAAGGGGATTACTTTGACGATCATGTCTATCCAAAACTGATCGAAGTTGAGGAATTTGCATATGGTTTTCACTAATTCCGTAACGTTTTGCCCTGAGAAACTTTGTGTTTGCTCAGCTTTTTGCTCTTGGATTTTTCTAAATCCTGGGACATCTCTACCACTCGGTAAAGGAGGGAATGGATCACGCGTGCTATGTGGGAGCTGTTGGTCATTTCTATCGTTTATTTTGTTCTTTGGCTTATTTTCTTTAGAGGTTGTGTCATCTTTCGGAGAAGAGATCCTGTCGACGGACTTACCGTTGACATCCCGCTTTCTCTTTCTCCTAGGTGGTTTAAAACCACTGTTCGAGCTGTTCGTACCATCATTGTCCTCATCTTCATGATGGGTCAATGCTTGATAGGTGTTTTCGGAAACGAATGTTGGATCAACTTGTTTCACCAACGTCTCGTAGGACAACCTGCTACGATTCAGCAGCAATTGTTTATTTTCTCTCTTCTTTGCTTGATAATTGCGACAGTTCTTCATGGAACCATGTGGTTCCATACACAGAAGGCACTTCTGAATAGATGTACTTGCTTCCTCGCAAGCAGCCACATCATGATTCCCTCCACATTGTCCACATCGAGGTTTCAAACTACAATACTTACTCGTGTGTCCCAGTCGACCACACTTTCGGCATAACATGATTTTCGGCGAATAAAGACGGACTTTCAATAATGCGCCGTTTATGCACAGATAATCAGGTAAAGCTGTCCCTGCAAACGTTACACGCATTGCATTTGAGGGTTTGAACGACATTTCATTGGAGGCTACTTCTTCGCGCATCGCGAGTCTTTCGCATTCCAAAACGGAAATCATGGGGAGCTGAGGATTTGTGAATTTTCCCTGGCCAATTTTCACCACTTCTTCAGGAGAAATCACTTCGTCATACACGACACCGTCGATTTCTACTTCCGCTGACGGGATGTATACTCTGTACAGTCCCTTGAACCGAGGGAGGACAACAACTTCATTTGCTTCGTTTCGATCGGACATCGTCACTCGAATTTTGCGTAGCTCAACTTGCTTGATTTCTTTGACCGTTTTGAACTTTTGGTTCAATTCGGCAGAGATCAGCAAAAGATTGAGAGGTCTGTCGATTTTTCGAAAGAAAACCGTGTAGGGACCATTGGCACTTTCAGGATAAATCCTTACTCTGGACGCCTCAAGGGGGCCATTCGAGTTGCATTTTCCATGAGAAGCATTTTCCGAAAGGGTCAAATCCATTTTATCGCCTACCGTCTCATCCGGAGGATCAGGTGGATCACCTGACCCTTCCATCTCCGGATGGAGGGCTTTGCCAAAAAAGTATCAAAAATGTACCTCTGATCACGTGTTAAATCCAACCTCGAACAACAACAAAAGGGGCGACTTATCTTTTCACACCACTCGAGTCAAAAAGCTTTGTGTACCGAACACTAGTATCTAACAATAGAACCGAACAATATAGCACGGAGAATCGGAACGAACGTCTGTCTTCACTGACCGATGAACTGCGAATCCTGAACAATAGTTTATTAAATTGAAATAAGCTTAATAGTGATTTATTCAGCTCTTATTTGGCAAAAATGTTTGTTGGGGATTGCTAAATAATAGCCAACAAACTCATGAATATCTCTTCTGCTATCGGTCGGATTAAATTTCTCTCTTCAGCAAATTTCTTTATCATGATTTGAAGAATGATTTTTTTTCTATGGGACAATAAGTTCATACTTACATTACAGTACTAGCGTGTTTTGAACATTTCTCAAAATTTCTCCATGGTAATTTCCATATAAACCTACATTGTCTTTGGGACACCTTTAAATCACCACATAGAAAGCTGAAAATTTCACAGAACACTATTTTTACGGTGTGAATATGGCAAGGAACATATGGGAAATTGGATTCTCAAACATTTTTAAATTTTGAACCGCTCTAATGTAATATTTCATCATATATGTGTGTTGATCCTGCTAGAGATTTAATAGATTCCCTCCGAATGAAATGAAGCTGACATAAAGCGCTGCACCGGATGAAGCAGAGCAAAGCACTTCTTGTCGCAACGGAAAAGGTAAACCCTTTGACCTTAAAACGTGGTCATCAAGATTCCCATAAATTACCGCAATAAACCAATATTGAAGCTTTACGCCATCCTTCCTCCGACCATTATCCCGTTCGACAGCAGGATATGTGATATCCATGAACTCCCGTCTCCCCAAAAAAAACTGCCTCGCTTGGTCAACAGTCAGTGATCGCAACCTCACAAATCCCCCAGTTGACCACTTTTGCTAGGAGTTGCATTATAAATCAACACACTGCTTTTATTATTGCCCTACCTCCTCCTCCTCCTCAGCTTTCTGTACCACCATCTATGACCGATGGATCTGCTGCACCATACACCGGTTCGGAGCAAGTTTTAAAAAAGACTCAATATATCGCAGAGAACCAAGAGACCCAACAAGCACTATGGGTGGTTTTTATATAATCAGTCGGTCAAAAATATGTTTGCCGGTTTATGTTATTTTAATGAGTTTCCTCACATGAATCAAAGAACCTGGGCTAGAGATTGCTTCGATTTGATTTTGGGAAAATGTGTTAAAGCATCGAACTGGTTGCTCATTTCGATGCACTTATAAGCATTAACAATTTCACCCTTGGAAGAAAGGACGCATTCCGCAGAAACGTACTTTCCTCCATTTTTACCACGTTTAAAACCCAGTGTTGTGAAGGAAGTTGCGAATTTAAAGATTCACTCCCTTTTTGTTCGTGGTTACAACCATGTTTAGTGAATCAACGAAAGAAGACGTGACCTTTTGAGTGTTCTTTTTTTTCCAAGACGCTGTCTAAGAAGGACTACCACCGTTAGCTTTTACTAACGGGTCTTACGAAAAAACCGAAGTCACGAGTCCAAACAAGGATCGAAAAGGGATCAATAGTAGAAAAAAAAGTACTGAAAAGCACTGAGAAGTATTGTTTTATTGCTTAAGGTAGCTTTGACAAATTCCGAAAGCAGAAAGAAGCACGAAGATACGATGTGCACTGAATAATTGGCCACCTGATCGCCCATAGTGCCAGGGTACTTCGTGCGCGCCATTTTCAATCTCGTCCTCCCGGTCCTCCGTGACCGGAAAGAGCACCGCACGCGGCGGAGGGAAGGTGATGAAAATATAAATTAAACAAGTCGTTAATAAACCATTTTTATGCGCACCGTACGCGGTTTATGGGACTGGGACTTCCGGGATCGGTGAACGAAAAAAAAATGGTTGCCGCTGAAATTGAACTGCTCGTCGAGACGCCGGGTTAGGACGGGAGCAGGGCAGAAGCTGATCCTTGGTGGGTGACAATGATGATGGGATTCATGAAATGGGGTTTGCCCGGTAGCTCGTTAAAACCCAACCAAATGAAAAGCTCACACAATGTTGACGATGCGAAAATGACTTTGTTCGTGATGAGCCGCATCCAGCGTAGGGGAAAATGATGCTTGAAAACAGGAACGGTGGTTTAAAGGTTAACGATGGTTAAATAGGATGACTTAACTTGAAGCTGTGATGTGTGATACTTTGAACGGCGCATCAAAGCTACTAGAAGATCATTATAGGGAAGTAATCAATTGAAACGGACTTTCGAATCCAAAATCTTCACAGATGTTTCATAGACATCCCGACCAGCCGGAAGAAACAAGATTATAACAGAATGTGTTCCCCTGATATGATTTTTTTATATCACCAGTTGTTATAAAACATGTACCGTTAGTAGTTAAAATAACAAAAATTCTAACAAAATTTGCACCAAACTAAACTAAAGTATAACAAACCCTGTTATAATAATAACAAAATTATTACAGAATGTGTTGCAAGGATGTTACAAAATAACAAAATTTTTGCAAACTATGTTACTGTTTATGACATTGGATGTTAGTTGCAACAAACTCATTAATGCGATGTCAAAAATATAACAAATGTTGTTATAAATGTGTTACAAAAAATTTAACAAGATAAGAACAAAGCCATCTTAATAACAAAATTATATCAATTTCTGTTATTTTTAACTGCTGCTGATAGGAATGTGTTATAATCTTGTTACGTGGTTCTGGTCGGGATGCGCTATCTTAACAAAAAATTTGAATTAGTTTTAAAAAATTTGAAAACTTTTTATTCGTTTCAAAAAAAAAAAAATTTCCATTCATGGTTGTCGTAAATGTCAGATGGAGTGTTTAACCCCTCTACCGGCAGCTTCATTTATTACCGCTAAAAAAGCATTCAAATCTAGATAACATTTCTCGATGCACCATTTTTTCACAAGGTCTCAACAACACTTCTAGATTTTGAACATGCGTCGATATTGATAATTGATCATCTGGATCCGCAGATATTCCTTAGGGGACCGACACGTAGCCATAACCCTCGTAAATATCTCAGGCTACAGATTTTTTTTAATCATATTCGGATGTTCACTCCTCATAATGATACATTAATGCGAGTATGTTGTGAAAAAATGAAGCAATTTGGTTCTACCGTCTTTGAGTAATGAGCATTTATGTTTCTGGTACCACACTGGACAAATAAAAATCTTGAAAACTCTTAAAAATCTCATATCGCAATTTTCAGATTTCTCCAAGAACACTGAACCGATTTGTATGATTTTTTCTGAGTAGCTCCTTATTACCTGGCATTGTATAGTACACATTTTTTTTATTATTATTTGACTTGGCAAAATGGCCGCCAAAGTCATTTTTATGGAGAATGTTGGTCCCCCAAGGAACATCGGAACATCTTCAAAACTAGTTCACCAATGATTATTATCGTTGCGGATTCTTAAACTAGAAGAGTTTTTTGAGGTCTTGTGAAAAAATGGTGCGAAATTACCAAGGAACAAAAAAGATAACTAAGATAAATAAGATTCGAATATTTTTAGCGGTAAAAAATGAAGCTGCCGGTAGAGGGGTAAACCTGAAAATAGTTAGTTTTACGAACGACGTTATGCTAGAAATCGTTGAGTTACTAGACTACGCGTAACTTAGCATCAGTGATGACTTGTCGAGGCACATTTAAAAAGGAATCCATCCTCCACCAAGGATTGCAGGACTGGCCTTTTCCTTATATAACATGGCAGTGGCGCGGGAAGTGGGAAGGACATGTACTACGCACAAAAATACCTGGGTAGGACAGTCAAAGGATTGTCCTACCCACGATTGAACAAAAAAAAAAAAAACGAAATCAGCAGAAGGGTTGAAAAATAAATTAAACTATTTATCATCTTCACATAATATATGGAGAATGGAAGACACGATAAGGTTTTTATGGCATTTTCATACCTAGTAAAGCGTGTCATGGTTTATGCATGATTTCCAAAAATTCTGGCACGTTAGAAGAACGATTGAGAATATCTATAGTGAAAGTCCTGGGAACCTAACTGTAATAATGCTACAAGAAACTTCTTTGGCCGTCAGAAAATCAAATGAAGCAATCCTCTATGGCATGTCTGAATGAATCAATGGATGGTTTCCTAAAAATATCTACGACCAACACTGTACATGTTCTCTTACAAATTGCCGTGAGCATTCCTGGAAGTTTTTCTTGAGAAGTTACTGAAACATTCATAGAGAATTGACAGAAGATTATTGAAGAATCTTTGAACGAAGTTATGGATTAATCTGATACCAGTTGCATCGTGGAATACACAGCACGAGTTTGATGGTGCTAGCGATTTCTGAATGTGCGATCACCCTTGATACAATCTAACAAAGCATCGCTGAATCTCTTGATGATTTTCAAAGCAATTCTTATAGAACTCCATACCCTACAGCACACTCTCATACAAAAATTTAAAAAATTTCATACAAAAAGCATTACGGAGGGAGAGAGGGGGTCAAAAATTTTCAATTTTAGCGTAACGCAATAAATGGACGCTGCCTAAGCCTTTGGGTTTGAAAAAAAAATGCTTCAAAGTTTCTTCAAGAAACACTGAAAGAATTTCTCCGCCTGTTCATGTGGATTTCTTCAAGAATCAACCTCGTTTCCTCCCAGAAATCTTAAAATCTTTGAAAGGGATTTCGAACAAATCCTTTTTTTATATGAATTTTTCCAGCATTTCATCCAAGTATTCCTGCAGTTTCACCAAAATTTCTTATAAAGTTTCTCAAAAAAATCCCACGATATCTTCAAAAGTTTATTTGCGTTTTCACACCAGTTTATTCTACAGCATTTTTTCCAATAAATACTCCGATAATTCCTACACTAATTTATATAGATATTCTGTCCAATGCTTTCGATATAATTCTTTAGAAAATTAGTGTGGATTCGATTGATTTTTTTTCTATTATCTTAGCAAATTATCTAGGAAATCCTCTAAAATTTCTTCAAGAGTCTAGGAGTCATTTCAGAGATTCTTGATCATTAAGGGTGATTCAAAGTTTTGTCAGAGGAAACTCTAAGGTTTTCTTTACAAATACCTCATGGATTTGTATTTCAGACAAACTTCCTTTTCATTTCCCTGGAGACATTCCTGGAAGAACTCATGAAAAAAAAAAAACATTCAAGACTAACTTGTGAAAATCTTCAAGAATTGTTGGAGGAATTTCTGTAGAAATATTAGAAGAGATCTTTGGAGAAATAACAGAGGGTATCTTTAGAGAAATTCCTATTTGAAATCGTATATTAATCTTAAAAAGCAATTTTGAAGAAAATCACCAAAAAATTCTGGAGAAGTTATTGATTGAATTTTAGAAGACGTTTTGACTGCTAAATGGTGTCCCAGGAAAATCGATGGATAAATCAATGAATGGAAAATTGGGCGTGTAAGATTCTTTTGTAAAAAATCTGGGCGAAATTTTGTAAGAATTCATCTGATTTCTATTCTTCGAAGAAATTTCATTTCTATGGTTCTCCTTGGGAAAATCTAAGTTGGTATTTTTAGGTATCCTAAACAAAATTTTTAAAGAAATTTTATAGGAGTTAATTACTATATGACATCGTTCAGAAATTTCCGGATTTATATCTGATGACACGATCAATTCTCAAAAAACGGCTTAGCAAAATGTCATGCATATGAAAAATCAATCAATCAACAAGAGGTCTTCAATTTCCTATTTCTCAGGCACTCATTCGTTACATGCTCTAGCTTTCCTAGTCTTCTGGTAACGACTGGCCTGAAAATGAGGGGGTTAAGGTGAAGATGAATCGAAGCCAAACCACAAATTTTCAAGAGCACGGATCTGGAGAACCAAACATCCGTTTAAGCTGAATACTTAATCGATTGGTCACTCGCTGGTGGTGATCGATCGATTAAGTTTTCAGCTCAAACGGTTGTTTGGTTCTCCAGATCCGTGCTCTTGAAAATTTGAAGTTTGGCTTCGATTCATCTTCACCTTAAAAGCAAAAGGGTGTCAGTGACAAAAACCTAGTTTTTTCAGCAATTTTTCATTCCATACAAAATGTATGATAGTCAAAAACATAACCAGTCATGTTATTTTTTTCTTTTGAGCAGATAGCACTTGAAAATATTGTTAGAAAGCTAGGAAACAATAGTATTTTCTCAACTTAACTCAACTCAAAATCGACCAAAATGTCGCTTACACTTCTTTGTGTGTGTCAGCCCCTTAAATATAAAAAACTTTCAATTTCAATGCAACTGGAAAAGCTGACATCACTGTCGGAACATGTGTGTATACCGGTGGGAGGTGAAAATTGCAAGATATATGATCGTTTTCAAATGCTCGCTCACCCATCGTCGTGGTCCATTAATCTCATTGAGCGGCACTAAGGGCGACAGACATCCAACAGGAAAGTAAAAGTTTTCCTTTCAGATCTGGTGACAAAAAGAAAACTGTCCAAAAGATTCAAGGCTCGGAAATTTATGGACCATCAGCCACCAGTTTTGAGCGCCCCGTTCGATGTCGCGTCCCGGCCGATGAGAAATCAAATTTCGCGCACTAATTCCTTTATGTAAATCGAATTATTCGCTGAAGTGGATTCGGTGCCGTTTCGCGCGTTACCATCCATCCCCTGCAATGGTTCAGATTTTCCATTTTTTTTTTCGCTCCGTGCAAGGCAGTAGTGGGCGTAAAACCTGCAAAGCTGCGGGAAACCACTCGCTTTTACCGACTGGGGAAAAGCTCTTGAAACTGAAATTGATACTGATGGAGGACCTGCCGTGAGTTTATAATCGCATTACTCGCAGTCAGATGACTCCACGAGGTCAGCGGAACACACACCTCGTGACCTGTGGGGTGGTGCCGCGTGCTGGGCACAGGTGCGGTCATTCCCTACCTAGGCCAGTCTTCTGGCGCGCACTGTAACAGCACTGGAGTGGGCGAGTGTTTTACCGATACCTACGCTTAATTCTATCATCTCGTCCGTATTTTGCGATTCGTTCGATGCGGCGAGTTCTCGCTGCGGTGGTGGTGGTGGTGAGCCCCGGTCCTGTGCAACGGCGGATAAACGAGCTTGGTGGGAAGTCAAACCAAATGGGAGGTTTATAGCCAATGATTTTTATCACTTCTGTTGTTTTGAAGAGAGAAGTTGTCATGCAATATTTGTGTTTGACCCTTCAGGTTATCCATCAGGATTAATGCTTTTTTTGCAATGGTAAGGGAAGTTAAAATGCAGTTAAAATAATAAGACCATCTTTTGTGCTATGCTACTAGGGAGAGACGGGAACTTATCCAATAATTTCTTAAAAGACTTTTTCGAAAATTTCATAAGGTCCTTTTGGAATTTCTTTCTAAATTTCACCATATCAATCCCTTTAACAAATCATACACATCTTCATCTTCTTATTCTTCATCTTTGTCTTCTTCTTCTTGGCATTACTTGTCCCGGTGAGCCTGATTCTCAGCTTAGTGTTCAATGAGCACTTCCACAGTTACTAACTGATTCGCATTCGTATATCGTGGACCAAGTACGATAACTTTGTGCCCAGAGAAGCCAAGGAAATTTCTAATACAAAAGATCCTGGAACGACCGGGAATCGAACCCAGACTAGGGACGTTCCGATATATCGAATCAGTTTCAGTTTCAGCACGGATGATTATGCTGCAGCAAAGTACTCGCCAAAACGTGGAACGATACAAACAGAAGCAAAGTCAGCAAATCCATCTATTCCGGAATAAAAATCACCTGCGAAAAAATGGAGCTGCTGTATGGTTCTCAAGAAACGCGTAAGTTCTTCAAGAAACCGCAAAGGATTTGTGGCGTGATAAGGATGGAGGTATCTTGACGAACGAACATGAGGTGATAGGAAGGTGGAGGCAGCACTACGATGAACTCCTTGTGTAGTATTGATCCGCTTTATTGTAACCCTATGCCCCCAGTGGCATGATGATAACTCTTATCGATAACATAGTAGCCAAAGAATGAAAGATGACACCCGATCGTAAATCAGATATTCTAGTAGGTATAGCGTTAACCAACACACCACTCATCCAGTAACGTCGTAAGCAGAGCGTCGAGCTTTCGGTGGTGCTACCGTTTGTCAACATCAATTCCAAACCCCACACTCCTGAATGGGGCAGAGGAGGAAGAGCAAAGCAGCAAAAGAAATGGCTTCATCAGTACGACAGATGAGAGAGACATGCCAACTCCCACAAGAGGTGAAATTAGGGATGCTAAGAAACAGCTCAAGAACAACGAAGCAGCTGTACTGTTCAATATTGGGCTATTGGAACGGGCGAGGTTTAACATGCGGGGCATGATTTTTAATAAATCCAGCCAGTTCATTTGTTTCGCTGACGACGTGAACATTGTCGGAAGAGCGTTCCAGGTGGTTGCTGAACAGTATACCAGGCTGAAACTTAAAGAACGGGTTGGATTGAAGTTAAATAGGGCGAAGACGCAGCCATCAGATACTGCAGGAACCGAGCACGATAGAGCTAGCATTAGCAGACGCGTGGTGATCGATGGAGATGATTTCGAGGTGGTGGACGAATTTGTCTACCTTGGATCATTGTTAACGTGCTTACTACGGACTCCACAAGACCTTGCGGTCTGGTAAACTTCACTTCCGTACTAAGTGTACCATGTACAAGGCGCTAATAAGACCGGTAGTCCTCTACGGGCATGAGACGTGGACAATGCTCGAAGAGGACCTGCAAGTGCTAGGAGTTTTTGAACGACGTGTGCTTAGGACGATCTTTGGCGAAGTATGTGAGAACGGCGTATGGAGGAGAAGAATGAACCACGAGCTTGCGCAACACTACGGTGAACCCAGTATCCAGAAGATCGCCAAAGCTGTATGGGTACGATGGGCGGGGCACGTTGTGAGAGTGCCGGACAACAATCCCGCAAAAATGTAGTTCACCTCGAATCCGGCCGGTACAAGACGAAGCGGAGCGCAACGAGCAAGGTGGTTTGACAAATCAGGAGTGTGGGTCGATCAAGAAACTGGAGGAGCAGCCATGGACCGAGTTTGTTGGCGTAAGATTGTGTCGCACGTCATGGCTTGAAGGACGTGGCGTTCTTAACGAAATTGCTCGATGAATCTTTGAACTATTTCTAGAAAGTATTCCAGATGAAATCGTTGTACATTTTCCTTACACTGATGGATTTCTCGAAGGAATTTCTTGGTAAATCTCTTGAGTAAATCAAAACTTGTTTTCGAAAATAAGTTATGGATAATCACTTTCTTAATTATTCCTGTCGGAGACTTTAAACCTTAAAAAGTATCTCCCAGAAATGGTTAAACGAATTCTTGAAGTAGTTTTTACTGTATGTTCTGAAAAATTCTAATGGAATTTTCAAAGAAATTATAGATACATCTGGTCAAAGTTTTGAAGAAATACCCAGGTTTTATGACTCATTAAGATTTCTTGGTGGAGCTCTTGGTAGAAACTTGAAAGATTGTTCGCAGTAATTTAATAGGAAACATCTTGAAAAATTACTGTGCAGCATGAAAATAAGGACTGTTCATTTTATAAAGTGGACACTTTATCTTTTTTATTTATTGATAAAATCGTAATCGGTTTTCTGTGCATCGTTTAACTATTATTCTACAATGCTATGAAAATGTAAGATCTTAGAAAATGCTTTTGGTTGAAGAGCTAAATGGTTTTTCCAAAAACTCATAAGAAATGCTGTTCGTCAAAATTTAACAATATTTTTCGCAAAACAAAAGTCCTATTTTTTATGAACAAATAGTATGTTTGTATCTTTTACTATTCTACTAATGGTAAAGCTTTAAAAAATCAATTTTATTCCACCATTTACTGACATTAGGTGACTTTAGTGATTTACCTGTTTATGGCCAAATTCGCTGATACACCATCCTTTCACGCTCAGCAAAAGAGAAAAGTAAAAAGCGTGTTCAAAACTAGTTTGGATTACTAAAGAAACTATATTTGTATAAACGAGAGCTAAATCGTTAGTTTAAACCACAGTCTTAAGTATAAATTTCACTGTTTATGGTAGTTTTACTAAAAAGTCTCATACTTTTAAAATCATGTACGCATATTTATTGATCTACTGCAAATTGTAAACGGTTTTATCCGAATATTTCAACTGGTAATCTAGGAATGACACATTATGAAAATAATAAGTGGAAAATAAAATCGATTTTATTACAGCAGTGTTGCCAATTTTGATGATTGTTAATACTCTTTGTGAGGTCTTCTAGGAATAAAGCAATTATGTTTCTATCAGAGAATCAAATTATCATCAAAATAGACAAAAAACAAACAACAAAGCAAGCTAGCTCACAACCGTTTGTCGCAACTGTTGCGGATAAGGACACAATAAAAAGCAAAATTGTCATGACAATCACAGAGCGCAATATTGTTGCAACCTTTTCAACTAGCGAATAATCAGTTATTTTAAACACAAAACCAAATTTGTTTTATAGATGCTGTTTGATAATGTGTCGATGTTTACCAACACGGAGAAAGTTCTCGAAAATTGCAATGCGAAGCCCACAAAATCTCTGCGCACGTGGTGATCGATCTTTGTCATATTCTGTTCAAGTGATGATAAACTCATGTTGCAGAATAAAATTGTTGCAACAAGAGCAGGAGGTGACAATGTCTTTGTTGTTGCGTGTTGGGTGACAATTGATTCACTGGTTTCTATTGTGCTTTAAATGTGACGATGGGACTAAATCAGTAACTCTATGAAGGCGTAAGTTGATTTTCATATTAATACTATATAAGCACTTCCATCAGGACATACTTCAACCAGAAAATTCTACTCACTGGAGGTCTTTTCTCAGCTGTAGTTAGGTTAATTCTTGAGTAAAAGTACCATATAAGGGAGAAAATTTTCGATTAAAAATAAGCAAAGAGAAATTGTTGGGATAGTTCACAATATTTTATGACCAGGTTTCAGTGGATTTCTTCATTTTATTTTTATGCATTTGAATTGAATTGAATTACTTTTTATTGAAGGGATTTTCTACCGTAGGCAGGTTCATCCCCACAATTTTTTTTATGCACATTTATTAAAAACTCGCAAATGATTCAAAATCTAAAGATATATAATTGGAGAAATTTTTGGAAAAGTTGCTATGATTCTCTAGAAGATTGCTAAAAATAATTCCTGTGAAAATTTGTGAGTACAAATTTCAATGTTTTGAAAATGTTCCTTTATATATTTATTTGGTGTTTATTTCGCTGGGGCTATTCATGACGATTTTTTGACGCTTTCCACTCAAGTTCAGTAGCGAGATCATGTAGATTATTGACTTGGTATATGCCGATAGTTTTGATGGACCCTAAGAACTTTCCAAAAAGTTTCTCAATACGGAATTGTTTGATTAACATGCAAGCTGGACAAGATCTTCAAAAAAATTGAAACATTGAAAGTCTCGACCCTCATCATGTTTTTGCTGAAAAGCTTCGCGTTTATCGTTACGGCCTGAGAGAGACTCGCGAAGAGGAAAAATATCAACGTCATATGCAGCCCAGATTCCCCTCTCACGAAACGTCAAATGCAGCCCACCGTTTTTATGGCTGAAAAAGTGAAAAGTATTGTGTTCAAAGTAAACTGTTATTAAAAACCTCAGTCGGCGGAGCAGTTTCTTCCAAATTTGCTGATAAATCTAAGCAGAAGATTAATTATTTCTAATGTCTGCTACGTCTGCTGGCATGAAATTTCACCCAAACGGCTATTTATGATTCGATGTGATGCAAACTCAATAATTTTTTGCTGAGAGGTTCATGTGAGGATTTGAACAGCATGCGCATTATTGGTATAAACCCAAAGTGGAATAAGAAAAAAACTCAGCAATCACAGAAAAAGAAGACCGTCTTCGCGAGTCTCGTCTCAGGTTACGGCTGTCCTGGACATAAGTGATAACCTCAGCAGTACCCGAAAAGATTTTTAGGTGTTTTTATTTTCACAAAGCTTATGCCACCATCAGAACCACAGCGCTGCTTTTGTGAATAAAAAGTGAGTTTTTTTTCAGCAGTGTTGTACAAAATACAACAGCATGACTGCAGAGTGTTAAGAAATTTTGAAGGATCCAGGCAGCCTCAACAAAACGATTTTTTATTCATTTGGCCCGTATGCGTTAGGCATGTTGATGACACAACAGAGTTATATGAAGCTGCTCTGTCATCAATGGCCTATCAAACGGTGAATTCGTTTCATGATTTCATTTCAAATGAGTAAAATATGTTTTGAAACATCTTTGTATTGAGAACGGTTTGAATGTTGCATAAATGTTTTATTAGGAATAACAATGATTCGTTCGGCACTCCAAGTGTTGACGTTTTATAATTCATGCATTAATTAATTTATATTGAAGGACACACATTCTTAATTTCTGTTTTTGAAATTACCAAACACTTTCAACGGTTCGACACAATAAGTGTCAAAAATTTCTTCATATACTGATAGAAGATTAATTTAATTTATGTTCCGTGAATCGAATCATTTATCATACTTCGTTGAATAGAGAAAGACTATGTATGGGGCCGTCGATTAATTACGTAAGGGGTTATGGGGGGAGGAGGGATTAAGATTACTTACGTGTATTACATTTTTTTGTTTTCACACGAAAAACTTACCAGAGGGGGAGGAGGGGTGGAAAATCTCAAAAATTGTCTAACGTAATTAATGGACAGCCCCTAAATAGAAGTTTTTTTGGTATATCATATTTCAACTCAATATTGAAAAATGGGCCAAATTTGAACTTTGACACTTTTGATCACTTAGTTGACAAAAACGCCACATGGGTTTTACTTTTTAAGACTGAGGTTATTCCTATCTGACATTTTAGAAAACACACGGAAAACAAAGTATACTCAAAGTGCACTCAATGAAAAAAAAAAAAAAAAAAAAAAAAAAAAAAAAAAAAAAAAAAAAAAAAAAAAAAAAAAAATTGAGTAAGCAAATGAAGTGTAGAACTAGCCCTCGTGCGTTAAAATACACTCAAATAAAGATTAAAAAAAAAAAAAAAAAAGTAAGCAAATGTTTTTTTTTTTTTTTTTTAATTAAGCGTTTGGTACTAAAATAAGAATTGAGCTTAGGGTTCATTGTCTAAATTATTCACTGAAATTGATAAGCTTTTCCCGAGCTCAGTCTGTTGATTCCTTGTTTTCCTGTCATACTCAGGCATTTGAGAATTCGTTCTCAATTGATTTTTGAGCACGATCGAAGCATGTGAAGGAAATCATCCCATCTGTAGTGGTCCATGATCGGCAATGTATCGCAAGCTGTAACAAGTTTGATAGTAAAGAGCAGCGAACGAGAGCCTCAAATAGGACGATAAAATCTATTTTTCTCACTTGTTTACCTTTGTGGCACCTTTCTGGCACGATAAACAATTCCCGTACGTCCGATAGCAATAGTGTCCACCAGGTTTGGAGCTTGTTCAGAGGGTTTTTATCATGCACTGCTATCCCCTCGATATAATCAGAGCTGTAGCGGTGTGCGATAAACAGTCTCTCATGATGTGCTGCAAATCATCATTGTTACGGAGAGTGATAAGTAAGAGATTCTCTCAATTTTCTCAGGATTCAATCCCTGCTCATGCTCATACTCAATTCTGAAGAAGTTGCATCCTTGAAATCAGTGAAAAAAAAATCAGTAGTACCGTTTTGTCTCAAAATCCGAAAAGACTCATATTCCGAACACTCGGTTTTTGTATGGCGATTCGGTTGAAATGTTTCGCTGAAATATGTCACCAAATAACAAGGAAATGGCAGTCAATTGCACTTAAATTTTAACGTTTCCAATGTAATTTTCACCGAGGGAGTAGTGATGACTCTCGAGTTTGAGACCAGTTGAACAAGCTTAGATAAATTTATTTGCGAAATTGTTCATTTGATTCGGATTTATTCGTGCTGTTCGGAATTTAAATCAAGGTGTTCGGAATATGAGACAGAATAAACACAGTGTTCGGCATTTGAATCAAAATAGTGGTCCATACATTTACGTAAAAACAATACTTAAACTAATTAAATCAATATTATTATTGGTACACCCAACAACTTACAGTTAGGATTTGCGAAGAAATTAAAATTTACACAAATATCAGGATTTTTTTTTCCAATCAGATGCATTTGAAGTCACTGTTGGCCTTAAGTGTTCGGAATATGAGTCAAAACGGTATCTCCTGCAAAAATCTCAAGAGAAATTCATATAAAATCAGTATACGACTTATATAATGAATTCCTAGAAATACTTCAAAAGGTTTACTGATAGATATTTTAAAAGAAATCTTTTTACGAATCTCTGGATTATTCCATTGAAAAAATTCTGGAGTTATATTTGAAAGCATTAAAAAACGAATTTCTCTCCAAATTTCTGCTCAATTTCTTGAAATATTCTCTGCATGAATCCTTAAAAGATCTTCCAAATGAATATCTGGATTGTTGGATCAAGTACTGTAGCAATCTCCAGAAAAGTTCCTGTGCTTCTTGACTGTCAATTTTGATTTTCAAAACTGAGGATTGAAAAAAATATCTTGACTTAAACTTTCAACAAATGTGTTCACTAATTCAAAGAT
This sequence comes from Aedes aegypti, assembly GCF_002204515.2. NCBI lineage: Eukaryota > Metazoa > Arthropoda > Insecta > Diptera > Culicidae > Aedes > Aedes aegypti. Next base: position 114,764,878 of record NC_035107.1, on the reverse strand, counting down.
GTATTTCAAAACTCGTCTTCTATGTTTCTATCGCTATAATCTTATGTCTTCCTATGATATACATATCTTCCATCTTGGCATCCCTGTGTCCCAGCGAAGATACTCGTCCTGTTCCGTAAAAAAAGTCAGCAATATATTGAAATCTTCGAAACTGGATTCATATAAAGTTCCATAAGCAGATAAACGATCTGCATATAAATTTCTCCACCGAGCAAAACTTTTCGGGAGCTTTTGCCGTTGACACCGTCGTCGTTTGTGCTGCTTTTTGGCTCAGGGAAGGCTAAGGGCTCGACGACGATGACAGCGCAAAGGACATAAATCGATTTCCTCTCGCTCTTCTGGCCGTTTCTTGGCTTCAGTAGTGCCGCCGTCACCAAGTTTGCTTTTGTAATGGAATCGGGAATGAAACATATTTGAAAATTGATAGCAGTCGTTTTCGAGACTTTTTCCGTTGCTCTTCTTGCCCGGCTCGTAAACGTAAATGGAAATAACAGGTTTGGAAATGGATTGCCTTATCGGATGAAAGAGAGAGGATGAAGTTTGATGCAAAGTGAGACTAGATTGACTGGCGAAAGCTTGTTGAATGCGTTTTTTTACAGCTTGACGAGTTTGGATTATAGGCGATAGAGGAACTGGTAATAGGGTGCCGGTGCCATTAGTAGACTACCTAAGCTATAAAAAATCATAACAAAATAGCAAAAAGCCTTACCAGAGATCTTTTGGCGTCAACAGAAAGATTTCAACCTCTACTATATGGGAAAAATATAAAAATAGTGATAAAACTAATTTTTTAACATAAAATCGCTTGAGCCACTATTGGTACACGTGTTCCAGTAGTTGCGCTAGTGCTCCAGTAGTAGACGTTCAGGAATGATACAAGGAATTTTAAATAAAATTAAAAATTTTTACATAGGTTTAATATTTTTCCCTCGGAAGAGCAATTAGTATCTTTCGAATGAAGCATAAAGATCATCTCAAGGGCTTTTCTTCATTTTTATACATCCATTTTAAAAACTGCTTCCATTCGTTGATCCACTACTGGAACACGACGACAACTACTGGTGCAAGGGAGCAAATTTTTTGCATAAACTTAATTATTTATATGACTTTTTGATCAAAAAAAAAGCTGAAATTTGGCAAATCGACTTAACTAGAGACGATCTATCCACCAAAAACAGCACATGTCGGTTTTATCGAAAAATATTCGTTTTATTCCATAGTCCAATCTACTGGTACATTACAACCCCAAGTAACAATTTTAGTTTTACGAATTACTTCCTGGGTGCTATAAATAAACGCCCATAAAACCACGGTCAAGGGACTGTTGCCTTCATCGCATCCCCCAAAACCTCTCGTAGACTAGAACGTGGCTAGTTGGCCCACTCTGAAAGAGGCTATGAAGTGTTTAGTTATGTCACACACATAAAGCAAAATAGCATTAATGGTAGCTATTTTGAGGCCACCTATTCTAGATGAATGTCGCTTCATCTTGAAAATGATATTATCATAACTTCGATCTTGCCGGGTTTATTCCAACGTTAACAAACCAAAATAAGATTGAAAACATGTCTGTGATAATTTATTTCAAAGTGCGTGTTATTTGAAGTGATTTATTATGATATGGTGCTCAAATCTTTAGTGCCAAGTGAGATTTATTGTGAAATTGGATGGAAAAGAAATAAATTTGCCTGTGCCCCCTCTGAAAGTGGCATACTTCTAGGTATATAGCATTTGCTAAAATAAACCGCCAGGTGACGAATTCAACATTTCTTGGTTTGTTTGGGCAGTAATTGTGCTTTAAATTATACTCAGTCAGTTTAATAATCATACCATAGCATCTTATGAGCGAATTCATGGAGATAATATGATTCGAAAAAAGTGAAATTGTGGCAACCGGAGTGAAATTAATATGTCGGAACCATAATTGGTAGAGTGTAATCGACAAATGCTGTTTTGTTGCCATAAATACACAAATAAGGGTACACTGCTATGATTTGGCATATGTGGATATAAAATTGCCTTAATAAATGCTGATCGAAGATGATTCAGCTTTATTTCGGTTTTTATGATAACTAAGCAGCATTCAACAAGGTTTGACGAACAGATGCAAAAACTATGAGAACGGATATTAGTTTTGCATATTTCCATTCAAAATAAGTGTGTTTTTAGTAATAACGCAGTATTAGTGATGTTTTATCGGTGCGGCGAGTAAAACAGTTGCAATGTTTTCGCATCTTAGGAGCCCAAATACTGATTTGGGAGGTATAAATAAGGTAAGTTGGCAGAAATCAAGTGGAAATCGTATAGTTTAAAAGTAGCTTTTATGACAACAAGAAGTATTATATGAGTCTTTTATCATAACCGTAACAAATAAGAGTCGTTCACCCTCGGCAAGCAGTTTAAATAAGGTATTGTATGCTGCAACAAAGCTGGTTTTGTAGTCACAAAATTTTGACTTTATGTTTTGCCTCTAAAAGGTTTTGAAAACAGCCAAGAGCCGAATTACAAAATATCATATTTTGGCAACGTTAAATGTCGCCTCTAACTATTATAGCATTCACGTAACTGTCATAAAACATTAATAAATCCACACGAATGCTAAGTTGCTATTGAATTGTTACTTGGGAACCATTGGTACCGGCACCCTATGTCAAATTTATTGAAATGGAATTGATTTTTGATGATGGGATTCATGTTTAAAAAATGCAAGAGGAAAATTAGGTGGTCATTGTGGTAGCCAACCTTGGAACACTTGAGTTTTTAGCGTTATCAAGTTCTCTAAAACCTTCCTTAGTCGAGTTGTTAGAATCCACGGGTTCGATTCCCGGTCGGTCCAGGATCTTTCCGTAATGGAAATTTCCTTGACTTCCCTGGGCAGAAAGTATCACCGTACCTGTCTCACGATATAAGAATGCGAAAATGGCAATACTAGCAAAGAAAGCTTTCAGTTAATAATTGTGGAAGTGCTCATTGAACACTAAGCTGAAAAGCAGACTCTGTCCCAGTGAGGACGTAAAAAATCTGTGAAAGGACTCATAGAACACTGAGCTGAGAAGAAGGCTCTGACATATGCGCATGAAATGAAAAAAGAAGAAGATGCTCTTCTGTAGATTGTACAATAAATTATTGATAAATGCGATAAAAAGAGTCTGAATAGATTTCGTGTAAATATTACGATTGAATCGATAAAAACCACCATGAAGGGTACCATGTGTGCCTCTTCAAAATTGGGATGAAAACGTCCCAAAGGACGTGACAAGTGTAATCCGCCATATTTTGCCAAACAAAGCTTCTTACAGTTCGGTTCACGACCAAGCTTTTTATTATTACCTGCTCTAGCAGACAGAAAACACATTTTATTACCACTTTTCTTACCGTATATCGAACCCTCCACCCACACAACTAAGAAATCACCCACTTGATCCAGTCGTGCTTGTAAAAATCCCTAATTGTGTCTTCATTCGAAGCAAACCACATCGAGACACTGCCAAAAGGATCCCAATTTATTTAAATTTTATTCCAATTTGCGCTCCCAACGCCGCCCGTGCTCAGTGGGACTCAAATTGGAAGCTACCTTTCGAAAGATAGACAACGAAGGCTTATTTCGGGGCTACCAATGTATCTTCGTTCATGTGAACAGATATATATTGTGACCCGTTGAGTCGGTTGAAATATCTTACAGTGAGGTGGTTGTTCGGTTGAAGACCTTTTTCGATCACATCTGCATAAATCTTGACAGACTGCTGCGGGGCTCGGACAGGAATAGTATCTCCTTTGGGCAAAAGATCCGTTGTCACAAGTAGACACCACCCAAAAGCAAAGCCCCGTAGGAAAGATGCGTAGCATTGATTCTCAACCAATGGAAGCCCGCGAGTCATCAAGCAAATGAATTCCGCAAGATGAGATGCAAAATTAAAAAAAAAAAAAATAATATAATCGTTCTGGTGGGCTTCGATCCCACGACACATCAGTACGCTAGAGAGGGCGCGATAACGAACTACGCCACAGAACGGGTACCCGAGTAACACACATGTTAGAATTAAGGTATTTCAACTTATATATGACTTAATATAGTCTTATAAGCATTAATCTGCATCAATTACAACAAGTGCGTTCCTTGGGTAACGATTCTACAGCACTGTCGGCCAACCTGAAATCGAAGCTTTTCACGAATTCCCAACAAAAATTCTGAATGAACTCCTGAAGGAACTACGATGTAATTCATTGAAAAACTCTGAAGGAATCCCTGGAAAAACTCCGAAGCTAATCCTTATGGAACTCTGAAGAAATTCATGGAGGAATTCCCGGAGCAAATCTGACGTTATTTCGGGAGGAATCATAGATGAATCTCCGGAAGACTTCCTTGTGAAAACAATAAGAAGACTAGAAGAGTTCCTGGGAGAAATCTTCGGAGGCATTCATGGAGCAAATCCTTGGTGGAATTTCTGGAGGAAATTTCCGGAGCAATTTCGGAAGGGCCTAAACGAAATCTCCGGAGGAGCTTCCGCAGGAAATTCCCTGAGATGCTTTTGAAGGAAACCCCCAGAGGTGTATCTGAAGGAAATTCTCAAAGCAATTCCTGGAAGAAAGCCCGGCATAATTTCTGGAAGAAATCACAGGAATTGCTATTGGGAATCCTCTGAGAGGCATTCTTGAAGAAAGCCTGTGGAGAAATTCGTGGTGCAATCCCCAGAAAAATTCCTGGAAAAAACCTCGGGATAAATTCTCTAAGAAAATCCTTTAAGTCTTTAAGGAATTGCTGGAAAAATGTGTGGAGGAATTTCTTAATGAATTTTTCGACGATATCCTCAGAAAAAATCCTGGACGAAATCTCCGGAGGAATTCTTGGAAATCCCCTGAAGAATTCCTGGATCTTTAAAGAGTTTCCTGGAGGAATTCTTGGAAAAATCTCTGGAGGAACTCCTGGAGAAAAACTTCGGAGAAATTCCTGGAGAAAATCTCTGGAATAATTATTAGAGCGAATCCCCAGAGGGATAACTAGATAAAATCTTCGGAGAAATTTTCTTGTGGAAATCTCTAGAGAAATTGCTGGACGAAATCTTCATAAGAATTTCAAGAGGAAAACCCCGAAAGAATTTCTCGAGAAAATCCTTGGAGGAATTCTTGGAGGTAAACCCTGGAAATTTTTTGGAGCAGATCCTCGGAGGAATTCCTGAAGGAAATCTACGGTGTAGTATCTGGTGGAAATCCAAAGAGGATATTCTGGAGGATATCCCCGGATCAATTTCAGCACGGGTAGAAATCAGAATACAAAATCATGATTATGCACCCGGATATCATGATTCCAGTGTGTTTTCATCTAATGAAAATACACCATGATTTGGACTCACGATATCATGAGTCAGATTGTCGTAACGCGGCACAAGTTGCAGTTGAGTGCTGGAAATCATGTGTTGAATGCTCGAAAATCATGATTCGCGCATCCTTTTCGGATCTATTTATATTTCTGTCAGTCAACCCAATAAAATGAAAAAAAAAAAAACAAAATATGTTAGGGCAAGATTTGAACCAACAACCTTCTGATTGAGAGCCACGTACCTTACCACATTACCAATCTATTGTGATGAATGATGGGTGTTTGATGCGAATGACTTGAAGCAAAGTGTACCGCTTTGTGTTGTTGCTCTGGTTACGTTTATTATTATTATTATCTTTATTAACGAGACTTACAGCCTGAGGCGGTTACGTTTATGAAGAATCAAGACTATGGCTCCAAGAACCATGATTTGTCGTCTTGATATCATGGCCTAACCAATTTATGAATTTCATGACTTGTAAATCATGGTGAGGGAATCAGATTTCTATCCGTGTGGAAGGAATCCGCGTAGATTTTGTTTTTTTTTTTATGAAAATACCCGTAGGGAAATTCATGGTGGAATCCTTGGACGAATTCCTACAGCAATTCCTTAAGGATTCCCCGAAGAAATAACCTGTTGAAAGCCTTATTTGTTAAATCACTCTTAAATGTTGCACCTTCACTTAGAGAATGGAGGACTTCCAAGATTTCCATAAAAATAATTTTGTTAAAAAAATGGCAGCGATGGAATTTTGTTCCATTTTTCGCTTGCCTCAAATGAGTGGGAACCAGAGACGGCACCTGTTTCAGGGAGAAAAATCAGAACTGTTTAACAAACGTGTATTTTTAAAGGAATATTTCCATTCATTCTTCCTACGATTCTTAACAATTTAAATCCAAATTTTCTCAGTGTATAACTATAAAATTTCTTAAAAATATTCATGCAGGCATTATTTCAGGGTTTCTCCGGAAATGTTTCCAGCAATACTTCCAGAGTGTCTTCCTAAAATTTCTTCATAAATGCCTCAGAGTATTACTAAATAAAAGCCTCAAGAGATTGCTCCGGTTTTTTCCTCACATGATTTCTTCAAAGTCTTGCAAGGATTACTCCAGAGTTTCAGTCAGAAATTCCTTCAGGTATTCTTGAAGAGATTGATCTAGTGACTTCTTCAAGGGTTGTTTCAGATATTCTTCATATAATTGGTACTGGTATTTCTGCTAGAATTTGTACAGAGATTTCTCCAAAAGTTTCTTAGGGTTCCTTTTATCCTTTAAGAAACTCTTCCAGAAATTGCTCTAGAAAATCCTCCCGGATTTCGATTGGAGTTTTGTTCAGAGATTTTAACTGTTATTTCTCTGGATATTTTCTCCAGTATCTCACAGAGTTAACCTGTGGAATATCTCTTATTCCTTCAACAATTCCAATCAGGATTCCTCCAGGTATTTGCCTATAAATAATCGTAAGATTTACACAAAATTTCCCCCAGGGATACCTAGAGATTCATTTTCCATTAATATTTCTGGAGCTTCGTAGATATGCATAGAGGAATTGCGATGGAGTGCCTTAAAAAATTGTGGAATATATCCCAGAAGGAAGAATTCCTAGAGGAGCTGCGAAGGAATTCCTGGAGGAACTCCCGAGAAATCGCTGGAGGACCCACACATAAAATCTGAAGGAATTACCTGTGGAGCTCTGAAGGACTTTCTGGAAGAATTGTTAAAAAATTACTGGAAGATATCTGGAAAAAATCCTAGAGGAACTCCGGAGAATTCGCTAGAAGAGCTCCAGAGCGATTCCCAGGAAGAACTCCGAAGGCGTTCCTGTGAGAGTTTTAAGTTAATTTCGTGAGGAACTCCAGACAAATTCCTGGAAAAAATATGGAGAATATCGGAAAGAATTTTCGGTGGAACTCCAATGGAACTACCGAGGAATTGCTGGATCAAATCCAGATGAATTACTGGTGGAATTCCGGAAGAATTTATGGAAAATTTTCGGTGCGATTCCCGGTGGAACTCCTAGAGGTACTTCCGAGAAATTGCTAGATGAAATTAAAAAGAATAACTGGAGGCTCTTCCTTTCTTCCTTTCTTTTTGGAAGAAAGGAATTTTTAGAGGACTTCAGTGAATTCCATGAGGACTCTGAGGGAGCTTCGGAAGAATTCTAGGAGAAATTCATGAGAAATACTCAAAGAAACTCTGGGAGATTTCTCGGAGGAACTGTTTAGGATTTCCCGGTGGAAATCTATGGGAATTTTCGATGTTACTCCAGAAGAATTCATATTGGAACTCCGGAGGGTTTCCCTGGAATTATTGGAGGAACTTTGAAGAATTCCTGAAGAAAGTACGAAAAAGTTCATGGAGGAAATCCAAAGGAATTTCCGGTGGAGCTTCAATGGAATTTCCGGAGAAAATCTGAAGGAATTCCCGGAGGTACTTCGTAGAAATGTCATGAGGAACTCTGAAAAAAATTCTTCGAGGACCTCTAAAGGAATTTATGGAAGAACTCCGGAAGATTTGCTGGAGAAACCATGAAATATTTTTTTAGAGAAACTCCGGAAAAAAATTAAAAGGAACTAAAGAGGAAACCCCAAAGGAACCTTGGAGAATTTTTAAAGGATGTTCAAATGTATTCATGGAGGAACTTCGAAAAAATTCACGCGGAACTCTAAAAGAATTCCTGGAGGATTGATGGAGGAACTGTGAAGAAACTCCCGGTGAAGCTTCAAAGGAATTCCCGGCAAAATTTTTGAAGAGCTTTTCAATGAATTTCCAGAGGAACACCAAAGGAAGTACTGGAGAAACTCAGAAGGAATTCCTGAAGAAACTCCGAAACAAAACCTGGAGGAACTCAGAAGCAATTCTTAAAGGAATGCCAGGAGTAACTCTAAAGGATCCCTCGCAGGAACTCTGAAAAATAACCAGCGGAGCTTTAGAGGATTCCGGAAGCATTAGTGGAGGACGCCTGGAAGAACTCCGGAGGAGTTGTTGGAGGGACTCTGAAAAAAATCTAGGAGAAATGCTCGAAGCAATTCTGAAGGAATCGCCGGAGGAACTCTGAAGAAATTCCTGGTGGAGCTCTCAATGAATTCCTGGAGGAACTCCAGAGAAACTGCTGAAGGAACTCAGGAAGAATTACTGGAGGAACCGCGGAGGAAATCTGAATTAAAACCCTGAAAGAATTCCTGAAAACTACGGAAAAATTCCAATAGGAACTATGAAGGAAATCCCAAGGAATTCCCGGTGAAGCTCTGGAGAAACTTCGGAGGAAATGCTGAATAAATTTCAGAAGATATGCTGAAAGAACACCGGATCAACTTCCGTAGCAACTCAGGAGGACTTACCGTTGGAAATTCAAAGAAACTCTGAAGGAATATCCGCACGTATTCCTGGAGGAACTTTGGATAAAAACAAAGAGAAAATCGAAAGGATCTCCAGAGTAATTCCTGAAGGAACTTTGGAGCCGTTCCAGGAGGAACTCTGGAGGCGTTTCTGGAGAAACTTCGAATGCATTTCTGGATGAACTCCAGGGTAAACGCTGGAAAAACTATGGAGGAATTTCGAAGGAATTCCCGATGGAACTCTGAAGGAACTTTTCAGAAGCTACTGGATGAAATCCAGAGGAATCGCTGGATGAACTCCAGAGGAAATTATGGAAGATTTTTTGAAGAGTTCTCATAATGAAATCCAAATGAATTTTCCGGAGGGAGTCCGGGAAAAAACTGAGCTCCGGAGGAATTACACAAGTAACTCTGGAAGAATTGCCGGAGGAAGTCTAGAGGAACCCCGGGATAAATTCAGGAATATTTTGAAGTAACTTCAGAAAAATTCCTTATATCCGATGAAATCTGAATCTAAATTCCTAGAGAAATTTCGAAAAAAAGATCCAGGAGGAAATATGAAAGAAAACCGCAGGAATTCCCGGTGGAGCTCAAAGAAAAAATCCCAAAATAAATCTGAAGGAATTCCATGAGGAACTCCGAAGAAGTTCCATGAAGAGGTTCAAAACAATCCACGGGGAACTCTGAAAAAAATCTTTCAAAAACTCCAAAGGAATCCCTGCAGAGACTCCGAAGGAATTGTTGGAGGAACTGCGGAATAATTTAAAAAGCAGTTCTTGAAGGAACTATGCAACCTCGGAGGAATTTATAGAGGAACTCTAAAGAAATTCCCGGAGAAACTCCAAAGCTAATAGTGGAGGAACTCTAAAGAAATTCATTGTGGAATGCCTGGAGAAAATCTGAAGAATGTTCTGGATGTATTCTGAAGGGAATCCCCGGAGGCATTCCTTGTGAAAACCTTAAGAGGAGTTCCTGAGAGAAATCCACGAAAAAATTCCTAAAACAGATCCCCGGAAGGAGATCTGTAGGAAATTTTCGGAGCAATTTCTGGAGGAATGTCTAGAAGAAATCCCTGGAGGATTGTCTGGGGGAAATCACCAGAGGTGCTTCTGGAAGCAATTCTTAGAGGAAAGCCCGGAAGTATTTCTGAACGAATGTAGTTGCCAGAGGAATTTTCGAAGGAATTGTTATTGAAACTCCCTGAGGAATCCCTGAAGGAAGAGTTCTTGGGGTAAATCATCGGAGGTATTTCTGAAGAAAATCCCAGGAGGAATTCCTAAAGAAAATCCCTGGATTAATTCCTGGATTGCCAGATGAGTTTCTTGTAAAAAATCTCCGGAGGAACTCCATATTTCGTCAGAAGAGTTTCTGGAGGAAATCATCGGAAGAATTCCTCGACCAAATCCCCATAAGAATTTCTGGAGAAAATCTCCGGAGCAATTTCTGGAAGAAATCCCCGGAGGACTTTATGGAGAAAATCGCCGGAAGTGCTTCTGGAGAAAATCCCTTGAGAAAATGTCGGAAGAAATTCTGGACGAAATTCTCACAGAAGTTACTATTGGAAAACCCCTGAGTAATTCCTGGAGCAAATCCCCGGAGGAAATCCTTGGAACAATTCCTGAAGAAATCGCCAGAGAAATTCCCTGAGGAAATCTCCGGATAAATTCTCCGACGGAATTCCTGGAGAAACTCCGGAGCAATTTAATGATCAATTTCCGGACGAAATCCACAGAGGAATTCCTGGACGAAATCTCCGGATTAATTCTTGAGAATACCCTGAAGAATTCCTGGTAGAAATCTTCATAGAAACTCCTGGACGAAATCTCTGGAGGACTTCCTGGCGGATAATCCCGAAAGATTTCCTGAAGAAAATCCCCGGAGAAATTTCTGGAAGAAATCCCTGGGAGAATTCTTGGAGCAATTTCCAGAAGGTATCTTAATCGACTAGCGGGGAAGTTTGCCTGACATGAACAAAATCACAACAATGGTGACGTCGATAAACAGATAGCGACGATGGTTGCGACGCAACGCAGCTGTATGGGCACATTTTGTGTTAACGCATCCGTCAACGTTTTTAGACTGAGATCGCTCGAGGAGTCCTTCGTTGGTGAATACCAAGCTGGTTTTCGTGAGGGCCGCTCGACAACGATCCAGATGTTTACCTTGCGAATGATCTTAGATAAATTCCGGAAGTACAACTTGCAGAATCACCATCTGTTTATGGATTCCAAGGCGGCGTACGATTCAGTGATACGAAATGAGTTGTGGCAGATAACGTCTGAACATGGTTTCCCGGCGAGACTAATTAGGTTGATAGGTTCAACGCTGGATGGTACGAAATCAAGTGTTGGGATCGCAGACGAGGTGTCAACCTCGTTCGTTACGTTAGACGGGTTGAAGCAGGGAGACGCACTTTAGAATTTACTGTTCAAGATTGCACTCGAGGGTGCTATTAGGAGATCTGGCGTGCAGAGAAAAGGAACTATCATCACATGATCACACATGCTCCTTGGCTTTGCGGACGATATCGACCTTATTAGACTCGATTGCAGGTCAGTGAAAGAGGCCTTCGTGCCCCTGAAAAGGGAGACGGCGAGGATAGGCCTGACCATTGATTCTACCAATACAAATTATATTTAATTTGTTAACCAGCATATCTGTTTGTTTTGCTCAAAACAATAGGGAGCAAGAAGAAGAAAGCAATGAAAACTAGATGGATTGGTACCGTAAGGGAACGGTGAAAGAAATTGGATTAGATGTTGAAGTGGACATACCATATGAAACAGTATTACTCAAAACGTATTTTCTTCTGGCTAAAGTTTCCTATGGAAACGGCTTGGCGTGTTGTTCGAATAACACTACCAAGACAGCTTGTCAGGGCTGTCTTGGTAGTGTTATTTGAACAACACGCTAAGCCGTTTCCATAGGGGACATAAGCCAGGAGAAAATACGTTTTGAGTATTACTGTCTCATATCGTATGCCCTCTTATATTACATTGATTCTTTCGGTGACTCTCTACAGGCACGAAGCGTGGACGTTGAAAGAGCCTGACCAGAAAGCCTTTGGTGTGGCAAACTTCAGTGGGCTGGTCAATTAGTGTGAATGTCAGAAGAAAGAATTGCGCAAACAATTCAGCACGCAATCAGGTCGAGGTCGTTGACTACGAAGAAGTCCACGAAAATGCTGGCTGCGCGCAGTGGAAGAGGAACTTGGCGACCCAAAACGTTCGGGGCAACTGGAGAAGTATCGCCCAAGACCGACGAATATGGAGCTCTACAATATGCCCGGTAATATCGTGAAGCTACGATGTAGCCAACAAGGCAAGATAAGGTAATATTTAGAAGAGATTCCGCATAATGATGTTAATTTCGTGGTAGGTCGTGCACTAGATGTAGATTTGAAGGCCTTCTTTACAAGGTTATGCTATTTCTTACAAACAGAATCCTATGAAAAATATTTTTTGATTGCGGACTTATTTCTCAAACTAATTAAACTTAAGAATAACAAGAGAAATATTTAACGGAATATGAGCAAAGATGTTTTGGTTCATCTTTAGAGTACAAAAAGCTCCCGGAATAAAAATTGTACATGTTTTAAACTCATTGGCAACTCTTCCTATTGGAAGAGTTATTCATCCATAATTAGGCGCTAATTATCTACTTAAAAAATGCCGTTCCATTTTCCATCTCAACGTTCCACTGGAAACCTCTGGAAAACCTGGATCTACAAATAAAAGAGTCCCACTAATGAACTGTCTCAGCCGAAACGTGTGTATAAATAAATTGGAAATAAAATACACAAGGACCGCCTGATGCCGCCGGAAGACGACCGACAGCAGCGGACGGCTATTGGGAAACCCGGAGGATAACGGGAGGGACTTTCAGCCTCCCGTTTTGTCAGCACTGACTGTGGATGGATGAAGGATTCGGAAAGATCCGGAAAATAAAACAGCTTGTTAGAGTTAAAGTTTGCTCTCACTCGAGTCGGGACAGAGGCGCACACATTCGGGTCGCACTGTCGTCGGCGCTAGCTTCACAGCAAAAAAATAAATACATTTTTATCGGTCTACCCAATTCTTATTCCGTTTAACTTGTAATCGATGAAAATCTTAAACAAACAAAAGAGTAACAAACCACCTGCAGCGTGGCGAGATGGTTGAGAGATATCAGACACGGCATCTATTCGCTGCACCAGGGTTCGAATCTCATTGATAGCTCTAATACATTTGTTTTATTTCCTTAACCGGTTCTAACGATTGATAGATCCCAGTTTTTAAACGATCATCGGCTGAATTTGTAGGTTTAGTAAATATAAATATACAACATATTTGCGTCGGGACTGATGTGCTGTAAAAATTACAGATATCACAATTTATTTTTTGATGTGCAGTGGTTATTGTGTACTAGACCTGTTCATATTTAAAAAAATGTCTGAAAATCTACCGGTCAAGCAGTATTCGGAATTCTCATGCTAATAACAATGTCTGGTCAAATTTTCAGCTCATTTGATAAAGATTTCAGTATGATTCAAGTTAAAAATGTGTTTATGGGCTTATTTCAAGGTTTGAAAAATCATAACTTGCATGTGGAAAATCAAAACCACTTGCTATTACCACTATTTGAAAGCTAATTCTATTCTGTTAAAGTTTGTCGAACACGCTAACAAGATTAAATTGAGTTTTAGCATTGTTTGATCCAAATTTGTACTCCACAGTACACAGAAATTACAGTTTTCTCAATATACATGGTATATAAAACATGCATTGGTGTTATTTTTTCTGGCCCTAGTCAACGGGAATCAAACATAATTCATTTATGAATTCATTGACCATCAACAGATTACATGTTGCTAAAGGCAATAAATTACAATAAATGCCCAAAGATCGAGCACCGCATCGCAACATGATGATAGTTAAATCATGCATGACACATGTACCGGAAACGAATGAATTGAACAAGTTAGCATTGCTTTTTCTTTCCGAGTGATGATTGTTTTGATCGCATTTCACTGATCATTTAGAACGATTTGATAACAATCATCATCATCGACTGAGAAAAGGCAGTGCTAACGTGTTCATTTTTTGAATTCATTGAAGCTCACGGTGGTGCTCTTGGCTCACCCACAGTGGATTTACAAATGTGCTTCATAATTACCTATTTTTTACAATTTATTTTCGTAAGATAAATGGTTACTTTAAACGGGATTGACTTTTAGATATGCATTGTCATCATGTCGGGAAATTGAAAATCCGAAATTTTCATGCAGGCATTCTGTTCAGTGAAAACAATTTCCGAAAAAAGAGATTTTCAAGAACCTCCAGATACAAACCTCAACCAAACTATGTTAAAACTTGCTCCAATCATAAAATTGTGTTCGGCAAAAGTTCGTAGAATTGGATAAACTACTATGCAGAAGTATTTCCGATAAATTTTGATGTTTCGTTCGGTAGTTATGATTTTTTGAAGCTTGAAAATAGCCCAAAAACACATAATTGATTTGAAGCACAACTAAATTTACTCTAAATTGAATGAAATTTTGGCCAGAAGTTCATTTCGCAATGAAAAATCAAAGTATTGGTTGACTGGAGAGTTTCCAGACATTTTTGAAAATATGAATAGGTCTATTGTGTACGGTTGTTTTCATCCGCTACCGGAATCGTGATCGAAAGGGGTGATAGATGAAGTGCACGAGAAAGGACGAAAGGTAGACCACTACCACATTGAGTAGCTTGAGAGGATCCCTCGCTTGCAGCTACAGGAGGGACGAGGTTCGATTTGGAAAGGATTTTCCAGACCCAGAACCCGGAGTTGAGAAACGTCTCCTCCTGTCATGTGGACCGAGCGCACGGATGGAACGAAGCGAAAAGGAGGCTTCAAGGATTCTGTACAGAGCTGTCTTGTGGAACTGTGCTGTACGCGCACTTATGGATTTCCTGCTTCTGTAGGGAGCCTTATTGCACTATGTGGGTTGTCGCCGGTGCAATTTTTGAAATGAACGATGATAGCGAAGGAGAACACAAATCTAGCTAGACGGGAACGGAACAGCGAACAACTATGTTTCGCAACTTGGGGATCCATCGGGATTGTACGTTATAATGTGTGCGGTTCTGATGGAAGCGCCAGAAAATGCCAGGATACTACTTTGGGAAATTCAATTTTATTTCAATTTAAAATCATTTCGAGTGGTAAGGAGAAGCGTGGGATAAGACTCATCAAAGTGACGTATCAAATTAGTGGGGAATGGACTGCGTTAAGATGGATGTTGGAATGGAATTGGTGCTAGGCGAAGATGTTAAATCAATAAGATTTGCCAATTTTTACATATTACTCACACGTTTTGTACAATTTCGATTATTAATAATGTATCGTCAATTGCCATCACTCACCTGAAATGAAAAAAACAGGAATTTAAAGATTAGATTTCTGCTAAATATATTTTATTACATTATGATGCACAAGCTTGTATGCGGAGTAAAATAATTCAATAGTTTATTCAATTCCAGTAAACAAATTATACGAACTTGAAACTCGAAAACAAAGAGAACTTCGCAGATGAAATCAAATGATAATAAATCTTCAAACTGTTTAGTGGAATGCCTAAAAGTCAATGAAAACTGAATTTAGTACTAAACCAATTGATTCCAGAGTTTGTTTCGTATGACAGATACGGGTATTTTGATCTCAACTGTAAGGCTGGCTTCAGTATCGTGTGTAGTATATACCTCCACCATTAGACATGCAAAGTTTAAAATCTCCTGCCTAAACTCACAAAATTTGGCAAAACTGACCACGATTTGCGGTACCATGTAAAACCACGAACGCTACCCACTGACCTGCACCCACCGAGCGAATTTCACGCTGGGACCACTGTATCCGGGAATCGAGGCGAAGATAGAAAGGGATGGAAAAGAGAATCTGAAGTTAGTTGGGTAGAATCTATCATAGTGAGCAGTTCGTTCATCTACAAGTCCGACTGTGTGGGACCCCAAGGAAAAGCCGAAGATTGGAGTCGTATTCCGATCAGGAAAATGTGGACGACACGTGGTTCGAAGGGTCGCCAAAAATACTAGCGAGAAGTGGTCCATCCCGCCGTTGTCCACGCTGCAACACCCGATCCTGTTGGTATAATAAGTTCGAAGGGTCAGCCCCGGCTCGGGCGCAGAATATGACTAGAAGCACTGGTCGGTCATTTCCCCAACGGAGTACCAGGCCGGGCCAGCTGATTGCCCCGCAGCTTCGGCAAGTCGTCGGAACCCACAAGAAACCCCGCCAAGCCACCTGGTCGGGCCAGTTAAAAGCCCCGCTACTTCTTCAAGTCACCGGAACCCACCCAGAACATCACCAAGCCACCGGAGTTAGTCGCTTCCAAGCAGATCCCGCCAGCTCCAATCACCTGTTCCAAAATGGGACCCAGGTATGTTTTGTACGTTGCATGTCAACGATGGGCCCCACCATCACCAAACGGCCGCAACGTTAACCCTAACTTTGGAATGAATTTTAAAAAATAAACTGGTAAAATGTATCCTACGTCCTTTTAATTCTCCATGAACAGAAAGTGTGCATGCAATTGCGTCATCTCTTATTTGTCCAGTCTACATCTCTTCGTTCCTCTCGAGAGCCCTTAGAGCAAGTCGAGCCGACCCTGAGTTAGAATATCCAAGATCTGAGCTAGTCGATTATCGAAACCTAGATTAACGTTTTTGGCTGAACCGTTTTGCATGAATCGGCGAACATTGATCGTTGCTGTCGGTTCACAATAGCGTCTTATTCTTCTTATTCTTCTTCTTGGCATTACGTCCTCACTGGGACAGAGCCTGCTTCTCAGCGTAGTGTTCTTATGAGCATTTCCACAGTTATTAACTAGGAGCTTTCTTAGCCGAAGTTGCCATTTTTGCATTCGTATATCGTGTGGCAGGTACGATGATACTCTATGCCCTGGGAAGTCAAGGAAATTTCCATTATGAAAAGATCCTGGACCGACCAGGAATCGAACCCAGACACCTACAGCATGGCTTTGCTTTGTAGCCGCGGACTCTAACCACTCGGCTAAGGAAGGCCCCGTATAAGGGGTGACTGATCATCGTCCGAGTGCCAGAGAATGACTCTAAGCTGAATTGTGCACTACGGCTCTCCAAACATTTAGGGGGCATGGTGTAACCGGACGTCCGAACGTGCTTTCCGGTAAGATTAGCGGATGGCTTGAGCGCCACTCCGGTTGGAGACCCTCCACCTGTTTTCAGGGTTGCCCGGCCTGAGACCTCTCAAGGGAAAGGGTTTTGGGGTCCAATAGTGGAAGGAAAGCACGAAGCACGGTTGGCTACGTTGTTGCAACAAGAAGACTCCCCTTTAAAATACCGTAGACTGTTAGTCCGAGAAAAGGAAACCTAGCCGATAGTCCAGACTACTTCCGCACCAATTCTCATCACTGGCTGGCTGTATCCGTAAACCTCAAACTGAACCCGAAAGACTAGAGAGTGTTCCTTGGTTGGATTCGGAGCCAACCTCCCAAGTAAAATAAAATAAACTAACAAGGAACTACTTAACGAACCCGAGTGACATGAAACCTCCCCTACATTACCTCTTCTCGTTCGCTAATAACTTCAACACAGGTCGGTTTGTCTGTGGTACTCTAATGCATTTATTCAAAACGTAACGCAATTTCATTATTCGAGTTCATTTCTATATTTAGTTCGTAGGCCTACTTTATCGACATTCTCTCTTCCTTTCTTACTCTAGCTATTTACAAATTCATTTCCATTTCATCTTTTACCTCTCTATCTACTATCTTTTCACGTGCTCTTGTGCGGTGTGGCATTCACATTGGGGGAACGGCTAGTGTCCGACAAAAAAGCTTAGCCGCCGCCACGCGTCTCCAACCATCAATCGGGAGCGGGCAAAAAAATCTCTACACCATGCGCATGGGACTTTCACTGATTTGCATGCATTTACTTACGGTACCATATCAGCAGGACGAAAGTGGATGGTCGCCGGACGACGACGCTGGGGTCTTGTTGGTCTGATTGGGGCGCTGCTGATCGGTGGGTGGCTTGATCCGTGTCGACGGTTACGGCATCGGTTGACACTGATCGCTCGTTCAACGGGTGGTTTGGTGGGTTGACGCTTACCTACGGCCCATCTCTGCGATGTCCGTCCTCTTCAAAGCGCGCGCGATGCGCACTCCAGCCGACTTCTACGCCTCACTGCTTCATGCGCCGACGGCGCCTCACCGATGATTTGCGGGCTTCAACGGGGTACTGCCGTTGTACTTACGGTCGTCACCGAAAACTGGAAATGCTGGTTGCTGGCTCCACTGACTCTTGATGAAAACGATTTGCTGCTCTTGGCCCTGTCCGGGGCGCGAAATTGACGGACGCGGCCCCCTTCCGGCCACGTGTACCACCGGGCTTCTTCGAAGCTGCAGAGTGGGGTCAGGAATAGTTTCTGAACTATTGTGAGGTGGCGGGCTTGGCACGCTTGCCACAAATCTAATAAATTAACGCCACCGCATTAACAAAATGATTATTTTTCCACACAGCACGTGATTTACCTTTTCAAAACTTCTACACTCGCACACTTTCACTGTCGCACGTTCAATCTAACTACGCTTAATCCACGCTTTCTAACTAGCTATTCTAGGAAGAGAAATCGAACTTGAATAAATAATTTCAGAGAAACCCCATGTCACTGTTCACACCTATTATATCACCTCACGACGCGGAACTAACTTGGACTACTCCTGCCTCTTCCACTGTACAGATCGAAGTGAACATGTAACAATCAGAAACCCTCAGATAAGGTGCGATTATTCTGAAAGTCTTCGCTACCGGAATTGACCTCCCGAGTCTCTAAATTGCCTTTGCCCCGACTAACAGCCTATTGTGGCAAAGAGAAAGATCAATCGGATTGCAACGAATGTCACCAACCGAGCCTAACCGAAATTCTCTCAATTACGAGCCAAAAGGTCAATAAATCCTGAAAAGGGTTTCCCAGAGGTCGATGGCCACCAACCGACGCTACTTTGCTATCGCCACGCCTGGTGGAAGCATATGCCATATGCTCCCAATTTCCTATGGTACTCATCGGCTTATAGTTGGAGAGTTTGCTTCTGCTCGTTTCCGTGAGCGTGCATTTGTTTTATAGCCAGAAGAGCTTTTATGGGGAAACCAAATTGCGGTGTATGTGACGGGGAAACATTAATATAAATTCAATTTAATTTAAATAATTCATTAACTTAAGCTAAATTTATATCTACATATTTACACAAAATGTATCGAACTGAAAGTTCGTTACAATGGTCCTCCGGAAATCAAGAGGGTTGGTGTCAGGCCCTGCAAACCAGCTGTAGAAAATCAAGGAACGAATAATCAGCGATAGAATACGAACCACAGTGGCCAAAAAGGGATTAGCGATTGGAAGCTCGGTACGTGGAATCTCTCAACGTTATCGGGAGCACATGCATACTCGCCGAAATGCTGAAGGACCACGGATTCGGCATCGTAGCATTGCAGGAAGTGTGTTGAAAGGTATTGTGTGAACCATCTACCAGAGCTGCGGCATCACACTCGAGCTGGGAACTGCTTTTGTAGTGATGGATGTAGAGGCGCGTGATGGCCGGTTCTTCAACGTCAGCATAATCAACGAGTTTCTTACTACGGAAACACCGATGATGAAATCATCATAATAGATTTAAACACTCAGGTTGACCAAGATGAGTAGTTTGGACCAGCGATTAGAGATTTCAGACCTCACCGGCTGACGAACGAAAACCGACCTATTGATTTCGCCGTCTCCTAGAATATGGCCATTCGTAGCACCAACTTCCCGCACTGCCTTCCTCACCTATAAGTCGCAGGCTGTCTCCTGTGTTTGATATAAACTTCCGCTGTTAGAAGTTACTCAATACGATGTTTCATCAGCCTTGAATTAACTTGATACCTCCAAAGGACCAGAAACCTACAATCTTCCTCCAGTGTCCCTAAAAGAATGTTCGGCGTCTCTGCAATTGCCGCTTTGTATTATTTTCAACAGATCGCTCCGTGACGACATTTTTCCGCAGCTGTGGAAAGCTGCTTCAATAAGTCTGATTTTCAATTCTGGTTCCAATCAGAGAGAACTGCTGAGAATTTCCGCGGCGTTTCCATTCTGTGCTGCCTGGTTATAGTCTGAAAGCTGCTGCAAGTTCCCCGGTAGCGGTAGAGCTGAACTACCTTAAGCGAAAGGGGATTTGTCACAAACAACGAGGGCTACTAGGCTCAACTCAAATCACAAATACGCAATTCTCATTTTAAAAGTTTGTATTATCTGTTTAGTTACTATTTCCCACCTAATCTGTGGTCCTAACATCTAGCGCTATACTTTAGTGTGTTCTTATGCTAAATTGGTATCGATTTTAGATTCTCACTCATGGTTACCGCTAACAGATGGCGTTTATGCTACCGGCCTGCCACACAACACGGTCATCACTTGGCCACGCGTGCTCCGCCGCATGATCGCTCTCTTTTCTACGATCGACATGACTGCCCCGATCCTGTGGGCTAGCAGCTGGCAACAGTGTTGGAAAACTCGTGAGTACTCACTGAAAACTGAAAACTCACTCGCGAGTATGAGTTGTACAGCTTGAACTCTCGCGTGAGTATACTCAGGCGTGAGTTTCAGCTGCACAGCTCATACTCGTGAGTGAGTTTTAGACTAACGCTTACTCACTCGTGAGTATATCTCACTTGAATTAATGCAAATATTCAAACAGCTTGCAAATGGCCCAAATAAAAAATAAGTAATATGTAAGGCTGTTCTTAGGGCGTTTTTAATCAAATGGTAGAATGAAATTTTTATTCTAGGTACTATTTGATGGACGCAAAACCTTGTTGTAATATGAATTCTTTAGACAAGCTTTAATTCATTTTGGGCATTGCGCTCCATATGTTGTCACGTTAACGTTTTGTTGGCATTACGCCTCTACAGTACATTACACACTGCTCCAATCAAGCATATATCGTTGTCTATTTATGTCCATGAAGCGGTGTTCAAAAAGACTTACTAGTCAGGAGTAGTTTACTTATTTGAACTGATGCATAACATATGCGTGATTTCAACACACCCTGATTTCTGCTTCATTTTATTAAAATTCACTACACGCAGAGAAGCTTAGGAATACGAAGCTTCCCTCCCCCACGTAACAGCTTTGTATGGAAAATTTTACATTTTTGTATGAACCGTATCACTATGAAAGACCCCCTCCCTCCCCCTGTTGCGTTACGTAATATTCGAACGATCCCCAAGAGCTTGGTATTGTTTGCATTTTACGAAATTTTGTGTAACTTCGTTTAGGCTTGTAATTGATTTCGTTGCACAACCTCGAGCTTTAAAGACTTTCAATTCAATGATAATGAGATGGTCGTTTTTATGGTGTAATTCTTGCTGTTATAAGATTTTGACGTTTTGAAGTTTACCGTGACATGCCTTACTACCGTGAGGTTAAAAAATCTCAAGTTTCAATCAATCAGAAAAATACGTATGATTATTTTCAAGTTTCTTTTAGTTTTATATAGTAGACCATCTTATATATTTTGCATAGAAAATGTGGTTTGTACTATTTTGAAAATTCTAACCATACAGTTGTTGTTGTTAAACCTACCATTGTTCTAAATACCGTGCATCTGACCCTGACGGCCGGGTACCATTTTGAAACATCACCATGTGGCTCGGTAGCCTAGTTAGTAAAGCGCTCGTCTGGCATACAAGCAGATCCGTCCCACTCGGGTTCAGATTGGGTACCACTTCTAGTACTGCATTTGGTCTCTTGTTACTGCAAAAGGTACCCAAGTTTGATAGATCGCAGTACACTTTCACGGAATTCTATATTTTGCTCTATTACATTATGTGCCATAAAATTTTGGGAAATTGCAAGGGACATGAAGGTCTTTATTTCGTCTTTGATACAAGAGTCCTGGGTTCAAATCCCAGCCGAGCACGTGGATTTTTTTATAGTTTAACCCATAATTTATCCATCTTTACCACTCGTAATCAGCTAATATTTTTTTATATTTTTTATTTGCAATCGTTGCATGTGTACTTTGAATCAAATAAGCTACAAGAACAAGCGATTCGTTGATAAAGTATAGTTCGACTGCATCCGTGGTCCAGTTAGGGATGGTACACAAATTATGTCACGCTAAATTTCAACTTTTTTGACCCCCTTCCCCCCTTTGTCACATTTTTTGTATGAGGCCTCCGAAAGTTTTGTAAGGCTTGTCACGCTCGGTTTGACCCCCTCCCACCCTTGGAGCGTGACATAATTTGTGCATGTTCTCTTATGTTTGATCATTTTTTCCTGTTGAATGGCAATGAAGACTGCATTTAATTCCATTATGGAAACATACAATATTTATATACAAACGTACCTAATCAATTCTCGTTTCACCCAAAAAAAAACGTCAAGAGCAATTTCCATTCAAAACATTACTCTTCACAAGATAGCAAGTTTATTTGGACTAGCTCTTCGAGCTGCATATACTTTGAATGTTGCAAAACTCCATAGTATTTTTACATTTAAATCCATTTTAGAGATGTTCTGACGTCTGACAGCTCCCAAGTATCTTAGAAATAAGAGAAAACTCTACGGATAACTATCACGCATTTGATCACAACACAGAATAAACGGAAATGCGAATGTCAGAATGAACTCAAGGACCGATGTGATTTTCACATAATTTTGATAGGCCAACCACAATAAAATTACCGGTTATCCATTTAGTGTTTATAAATGGCCTGGTAAACATTACTTTAGGCAGGTGAACTTAAGGCAAAAATAATTTCGAATGATCTACGTGTTTTTTTTTTTCATGTAGGAATGACGTGTGGATTAGTGAACAAAATGGCATTTTTCAAGTATTTTTTGAAGATTCGTTAATTTATAGTAAACAAAATTTATATCAAATGAGGAAAAAGGAAATTATAGGAAATTAGTCAAATATGTTCACTTAATACAACACTTATAATAGCATTTATTGGAATAAAGAATGTTTTGAAAAGTCGCATTTTTAAAAGAAATTATGCCGGAGAAAATTACAAATGAAACGCGGCATCAGCTTAGACTGCCTGGAATACGTCCCTATATAAATTCCTCTTCACATCGATAAAACATATTTATTTTTCATAGCATTGTCAATTATACTTATATCATCTACATTTCTTGCAGTGCTGTTCATTTAAAACATGCAGTGTACATAAATTTAAATCGAACAACTTAATAAACATATAAATAAAATCTTGAAAAAAAAAATCAATAGAAATCTGATATAAGTCAGTAGTCTGGCATGGAGGATCACTAATTGCAACTAGGGAAGTGTTCTGTTAGAGTTAGATGCAGAATATGTATCAGTAAAGTTTGGTGATATGATACAAAGAACCTTCAACCTGCATAGGCTATTAAATGTCGCATAGTCACATTTCCATTGCATTTTTCCTCATCTATTATGCATTAAAAATAGAATCAAAATATTTCATGATTTCGGATCACAGAAACGTTGCAAACATTTTTTCCTATTTCTATTTAGAAAACGTAGCTGAACCCCCCTCTTTCACACGGTGGGACAAGTTTCGTTTCTTCCCTCGCTATTGCGCAATCATCCTTAACCGTTCGCAACCTCTCAGCTCTTGCAAGGAAGTTGTTTGGAATTTATTGAAATTGAATATACAATTTCGCCTTTTTCACAATTTCAAACGAAACGACGACGACGATGATGACAACTCTGGGTACCGAGCAAGCAAGACAGAGAGAGATGAAATAGAATGCAGAAATGCACAAATTTCCATTAAAGATGCGAACACGAATTAGAGTAGAGGCCATGCCGTCGTATACCTCTACACTACTACTGGCCGGGGTGTGACTATGCTACAATTTATGTCGAAACGAACTGGGCCGGGATCTAGGCTGCTGCTGCTGCCGCCGCCGTCATAGGAAAAGGGAATTGGTGTATAAATAAATATTGTGCTCCAGGAGATTGCGACATGTTTGCAGAATTTTTCAATTAACTTCCATGTCACCCGCATGCTCACGATGTTCGCTTTGGTAAGCAAACGGCTTCCGTTTTGCTGGCGCGGAAAAAGAGGAAATTGAAGCATCGTTTCTGTAGACGTGGCGGATTTTTCTCAGAATGGTGCGATCTAGAAGGTAAATGGGGACGATATGATGTTCGGTAATTAGCGAGTTGTCGGGTCCCTTGATCAATGTTATGATACATTGTTGAAGTTTGCGTTTTAAAATTCCAGATTCCAGATTCCAGATTTCAGATTTCAGAGTTTAGATTCCAGATTCAAAATTCCAGATTTCAGACTTCAGATTCCAGATTTCAGATTTCAGATTCCAGTTTCCAAATTCTAGATTCCAGATTCCAGATCTCAAATTCTAAATTCATAATTCTGAATTCCTCAATTCTCAATTCAAAATTTCGAACTCTAAATTCAAAATTAGAAATTTTAAATTCCAGATTCCAGATATCAGAATCTAAATTAATAATTCTGAATTCATCAATTCTTAATTCAAAATTTCAAACTCTAAATTCCAAATTAGAAATTTTTAATTCCAGATTTCAGATTCCAGATTCCACATTCAAAATTCCATATTTGAGACTTCAGATTTCAGATTTCAGATTCCAGTTTCCAGATTTCAGATTTTAAATTCTAAATTCATAATTCTAAATTCCTCAATTCAAACCTTCAAACTTCAAATTCCAAATTACAAGTTTTAAATTCCAGATTCCGGATCCCAGATTCCAGATTCAAAATTCCAAATATCTCAAAATTTCCTAAATTAGTTTAAAATGGCTCAACATAGCTTAAACAGCTTAAAATGGCTTCAACAAGCTTGAATGGCTCAAAATGATCTAAAATTACTTAAAACGGCTTGAAAACCAAATTAACAGTCCTAATTCTAAATTCCAAATTCTGAATTCCAAATTCCAATGCTTTATATGGCCTAAAATAGCATGAATTTGCTTAAAATGAAAAAGGCATCTCAATTTTCAAAGGCACAAATCTTGAGAACCTGACAACCGTTCAAGCTGAAAATTTGATAGATTGGTCACGACCAACGAGTGACCAGTGAGTCAAATTTTCAACACGAACGGTTGTGTGGTTCTCTTGATTTGTGCATTTGAAAACCCAAGTATTGGCTGCAATGCATCTTCACCTTAAAATGGCCGAGAATAGCTGAAAATAGCTAAGGATGGCATAAAATGGCTAAAAATGCTTTAAAATGGCTTAAAATTGCTTCAAATTCCGAATTTGAAACTCCGAGTTCCAAGTTCCAAATAGCTTAAAATGGCTCCTTAAGACATCAAATGGCTTAAACTGGCTTAAAATGACCTAAAATTACTAAAAATGGCATAAAATAGCTTAAAATTGCTAAAAATGGCATTAAAAGGCTTAAAATGGCTTGGAACTTGGCTTTAAAAAGTCATGAAAACGACCATAAATAGCCTAAAATGTCCTAAAATAGCTTAAAATGGATAAAACCGGCTTAAGGAGCATGCATCGAAGTCAAACGGTTGTGTTCTCATGATTTGTGCTTTTGAAATTTCAAGTTTTTGCTTCGATGCATCTTCACCTTAAATTGGCTTAAAACGGCTTGAAATGGCTAAAAATGCCTTGAAATAGCTTAGAGTGGCTCTAAATGACTGGAAATAGTTTAAAATGGCTTAAAATTGCTTGTTTTTTTTCGCAAAATTTGAAGTTCAAATTCCAAATTCAAAACTTTGAATTCCAAATGGCTCAAAATAACTTAAATATCTTAAAATGGATTGAAAAAGCTGAAAATAGCTTGAAATGGCTCAAAACCTCTTAATATAGCTTAAAATGGCCTATAATAGCTGAAAATTCTATGTTCCAATTCCGAAATCGAAACTCCGAATTATAAGTTCCAAATGGTCTAAAATTGCCTTAAATAGCTTGTAATTACTTAGAATGGCTTAAATTGGCTTAAAATGGTCTAAAATTGCTCAAAAAATCAAGTCCAAATTCCAAATTCAAAACTTCGAATTTCAAATTCCAAATGGCTTGAAATGGCTGGTTGAAAAAGGCTTCAAATGACTTATTATGGCTTAAAATGACCTAAAATGGTCTAAAATTGCCCAATATTCCATGTTCCAATTTCAAATTCAAAACTCCGAATTCCAATTTTCAAATGATTTACAATGGCCTTTATTTGCTCAAAATTCCAATTTCAAAACTCCGAATTTGAAATTCCAAATAGCTTAAAATTGGTTAAAATAGCCTGAAATGTTCTAAAATGGCTTTAAATAGCCTGAAATGGTTAGAAATGGCTTCAAAGGCCGAATTCCAAATTGAAAACTCCGAACTTCAAATTCCAAATGACCTTAAATGATTTAAAATGGCTTGAAAAGGGTTAACATGGTTTCAAACGATATGAATTGGGTAAATACGGCTTAAAAGGTGTTAAAATTGCCTAAAAAGATTTAAAAAGAGCCTAAAATGCTTTGAAATTGCTTAAAATGGCCTAAAATGTCTGAAAACGAAAATTGCTTGAAATGGATTAAAATTGCTCAAATTTCCAAGTCCCAATTCTAAATTCAAAACTCCTAATTTCAAATTCCAAATGGCTTAAAATTGCCTTAAATAGCTTGAAATTACTTAAAATGGCTTAAATTGGCTTAAAATGGCTTAAAATTGTTCAAAATTGCTCAAAAAATTAAGTCCAAATTCCAAATTCAAAACTCCGAATTTCAAATTACAAATAGCTTGAAATGGCTTGAAATGGCCTGAAATCGCTTAAAATGAATTCAAAAGGATTAAAATAGCTTGAAATGACTCAAAATGATTTATAATGACTTAAATTGCTCAAAATTCCAAGTTCAGATTCCAAATTCAAAAGTCTGAATTCAAAGTTCCAAATGGCTTGAAACGGCTTAAAATAGCTTATATAGCCTGAAATGGCTTAAAATGGTTTCAAAGCCTAAATTCAAAATACCGAATTTCAAATGGTTTGAAAAAGCTTAAAATGGTTTAAAACGATTAGGGCAGGATCGTGTTTTCCGGCGGGAAATTGGGGTCACACATGAACGGTTTTCGGAACCGGGCACCACAAGATCACTCAATCTTCAAGCAAATTGCGACCACTTTACTTCTATTGAACTTTGAAGTTGACTCGGTAATGCTTTGGATATAACTATCAAAATTTTATTTCATTTCTGTCGATTTTCTACCCTACGTTGTGTGAAATATTTCGTTTAACGAATTGTTGCAAGATATAAAATCTGCCAGCATTGCTGTCAGTTGCAAAGGTAACCTACCTTTTGGGCCACGATTGACTTGAGAACAATCACGATATGATACTTATGGCTTAATACGGCTAACTATGGCTCAGAATTGCTTAAAATGGCTTAAGATAGCTTAAAATGGTTAAAAATTTGCTTAAAATGTCCTTAAATGGCCTAAAATGATTTCAAGTGACTTTAAATGGATTAAAATTGCTCAAAATTTCAAGCCCCATTTCGAAATTCAAAACATTAAATCCCAAATTTCAAATGGCTTGAAATGGCTTAAAATAGCCTAAAATTGTCTAAAATTTCAAGTTCAAATTCCAAATTCAAAACTCCGTATTTCAAATTTCAAAATGACATTAAATTGCCACCAATTGCTGAAAATAGCTTAAAATGGCCCAAAATGGTTCAAAATAGTTTGAAATGGCTTAACATTATTTAAAATAACTCTAAATTGCTCAAAAATCCAAGTAAAAATTTCAAATTCAAAGCACAGAATTCCATTTTGAAACGGATTAAAAATTGTCCAAAATGGCTAAAAAAAGGCTTCAAATGACTAGCTAGAAATGGCTCAAAATGTCTTTGTTCCCGCGGACACGATCTGGTAGGGAATAATTACTACGAGAGAGATACTTTCGAATTTACGGTTTATTTCAGACTGGTTTGTACAACGTAATGGTGTCATATTTATACTCCGTGTAGTAGTTTCGGAACTTTTGAGAACAATCCAATTTGAGTTTCCTTTGAATCTTTTATATTTTTCACGGATCGTCACTTTTTCACACCTCTCTACTATAATGGCGGTCGCAACAATCCCCCCCCTTTCTCATTCTCCCCCTCACCCACTCTCTCGGTGATGCTCATCCTCGCCCTAGCCTATGTCGCACGAGGGGTGCGCCACTACATCCCCCTTAACACTTCTTGATGTAATGTGGCATATAGTTGTCGAACCAAGCTGGTTCCTTTCTCTTCCGCTTCTCTGGTGCAGTTAATTCATCTGGTGGTGCTTGGCGTTCCGAAGAATCTATTGGAGAAACAGAGCGCTGTTCATTTTGGGGTTTGTTAATTCCGTCCAACCCTCTGCTGATGTCATAGGAAGTAGTTGAGGGTTCAAGCCTTTTCATGTGTGCTGAATTTCTCCTGAACTCTTTTCCAGACGCTAATGACTTAACAGTTACGTCTGCTCCACGTTTGCTAAGAACCACAAATTCCTCATTCATAAATGCTGTGCTCAACTTATTATCCTTCTTCATTCGTTTAAGGAGTACAGTGTCCCCCACAGCAATATCTTTAACCGATGCTTTTCGTTTTGCATCACTATACTCTTTCCCTTTTTCCTTCTGAATTGAATCTCGTTCTCTGGTATCCTCATCATCGACCCGAAAGTTTGTCAAATGTGGAAGT
The DNA here is from genome assembly GCF_002204515.2 of Aedes aegypti. Lineage (NCBI taxonomy): Eukaryota > Metazoa > Arthropoda > Insecta > Diptera > Culicidae > Aedes > Aedes aegypti. The sequence goes on along the minus strand of NC_035107.1, from coordinate 114,736,541 downwards.
TTTGTACGTATCTTTCGTCCAAACATCAGTTCAGCAGGAGAACGGCCTGTAGTAGAGTGGATTGAAGAACGATATGTGAGAAGGAATTTTTGAAGCTCAACTCTCCAGTCTTGTCCGAGTTCCTGAGATATTTGTAAACGCTTGAGAATGGTTCGATTTTGTCGCTCTACTTCTCCGTTCATCTGAGGCCAATACGGAACGGTGTTGATGAGCTTAATCCCATAACTTTGGCAGAATTCTGCGAATTGTTCACAATCTTCACTTAACTGTGGGGCATTATCAGCGGTAAGCGTGATTGGAATTCCAAATCGACAAAATATTGTTCGCAGTTCTTTAATTGTGCACTCAGCTGTAATACAGGTCATCTCACACACTTCAAAATATCTGCTGTAGTAGTCTATAACTACCAACAAGAATTGGCCTTCTGGAAGGGGGCCAAGGAAGTCTATTGCAATATCTTGCCATGGCCCCGTTGGTAAGTCTCGACGTCTCATTGGTTCTGGAGCATCGGGAGCGGACACAAGCATACACCCTCGGCATTTGCGAACATAAGTTTCGACTTCTGCGTCCATCTTAGGCCACCAAACAGAAACACGTAAATGGCTCTTCATCATCCGGGTACCAGGATGACCTTCGTGAGCTAGAGATAGAACCTTTTGTCGTAGAGAGTTGGGCACGACAATACGATCTCCTCGCATTAATATATTGCCAACTTGGCATAGCTCTTGAGCAATCACTCGGTACTCTTTTGGAAGATCGAACAAACGACCGCATGAAATCTTGTTAAGAATCTCCTGTATTTACTCATCCTGCCGACATAGCGCCTCAATTTCTTCCCATCTTATCGCAGCATTGTTTGCTGCAACGTTTGCAATTTCATTCACGAACAGTTCTTCCGAATAATCGAATGGTGTCGGGTCTAATGTAGACAGTCGTGACAGGACGTCCGCCACATTCTTCTCTCCTGCTACATGTTTGACGGAGTAGTCGAAAGCCTGTAGCCGTAGCACCCACCTTTCGATTCTGGCACAAGGTTTCGATCGTGATGCGAACAACAACTGTAAGGCCTTACAGTCTGTGACCAGAAAAAATCTCAAACCTAGAAGATACATTTGAAATCTTTCCACCCCCCACACGGCTGCCAAAGCTTCTTTCTCCGTCTGACAGTATCTTTGTTCCGTCTTGGTGAGAGATTTCGATGCGAAACTAATGACTCGGTGATCCCCAGCTTCGTTTGTTTGTGCCAATATAGCTCCCAATGCGGTAGGACTTGCGTCCACTATGACGGACGTGGAATGGTTCGTATTGAAGTAGCCCAAGCTCGATGTGTTCGAAAGTGCTTTTTTGATTGCATCAAAAGATGCTTGATGTTCACTCCTCCATTCAAAATGTGCGTCATGTTCAGTCAATCTCCGTAGTGGTTCATCTAGGGCTGCTAAATTATTAATGAACTTATTCATATAATTTGCAAGCCCTAGGAAGCTTTTCACTTCCGAAACATTAAGCGGTCGTCTAAAAGAAATAAGTGCGTCGACTTTGGAAGGCGAAGGGCGGATTCCATTAGCCGAGATCACGTGACCAATAAACTGCAGCTCAGGAACTCCAATTACACATTTTTCGTGGTTCAAAACTACCCCTCTATTGTGGAGCCGTTCATAAACCTTGTTTAAACGCACGTTGTGCTGTTGTAAATCATCGCCTTCTACGTAAATGTCATCCAAATAGCAAACCGTACCTGTATCAGTGTACTTTCATATGAGGCCGTTATGTAAAAAACATATATTGTCCACTTACCCTCACATCCGGCTAATATCTCCTCCATCACTTTCTGGAATATTTCCGGTGCGGACACTAACCCAAATGGAAGCCTCTTAAATCTGAAGAGTCCCGGGTAGTAATGAAAGTTGTAATGTCGCGCGATTCTGGAGCCAGTTCTGTTTGCAAAAATGCATCTCGAATATCAAGCTTACTGCGTACGGTACCCTTACCAATTCGTGAAAGAAGCTCGTCAACTACTGGCATAGGGTAACGCTCTCGCAGAACCGCTTCATTGACGCGTCTCAAATCCAAACAGACACGAGGTTCACCGTTGGATTTACCCACTACAACTAACGGAGAAACCCATGTAGTAGGCCCTGTTTTGACCTAAAATATTTAACAAAACGTCAGTGAATAGATATTACGCTTAAGCCAATACAACTCTATTGTTAAACAATGCAACAACCAAACAAAAAAAATGCGATTCATTTGTTTAGTTTTATTTTTAATATTGCAATGAAGTAAAAAAATAAATCAATCTATCAATGATTTAACATTTAGTCACCTCGATGATATCTTTCGCCAACAACTGATCCAGCTTATCATTCACAGCTGCCTCATACGGGAGTGGTACACGCCGAACTGGTTGAAATACTGGTTTGAATGAAGGATCCATATGAATCTGGACTTGAACATCCTTTATTTTCCCGAACCCTTCGGATTTGTTATCCAGCAGATTCACATCAACGCCAATTTTCAGGATTCCAAGTGCTTTCGCTGTTGTATCGCCCATAATACATCGTTCACCTTCCTGCACAACGAAGAATGTGGCCATTTCACTTCTACCTCCTACCTCGACTTTGGCGCGGAACGATCCCAGTACATCCAAAGGTAAATTGCTTCCATATCCTTTGATGATCTCACGACATCCTTTCCGCATATCCGTAACTATGATTCCTTGATGTTTCAGTTTCTCCCATGCTGTTGAGTGTATCAAGTTTACGTCGGACCCAGAGTCTATTAACAAATTCAATAGCACTCCGCCAACGGTGCACTCAAAAACATTGGAGTCGTTGCCGAAATAGAAACAGTAATATGGCTTTTTATGCGGGTTTGACTGATGCGGTGTGCCTTCTACGAACAGGTTGTTGTTTGAGTTGTCGTTCTTCTCAACTAAACGCACTTTTTTAGTATCTGACGATGAAAATCTCTGCGCTGGCCGTTTTCTGCAAACAGCTTCGAAATGCCCTGTTCTCTTACAACGACGACATGTTTGGTTTCTGGCTTTGCATTCGGGAGAAGACGAGATGTGTCCTTTAGTGCCGCAGTTGAAACAGGTGATTTCTCGATTAACCTGGAACTTACGGCTATGCCCAGCGGGGATTCTATGCATCTCTTTGCGCGCCTCAATACGATACACCTTGTCTGACAATGGTTGCTGCACATTGAGTGAAGTTAGATCGGTGACTTGTTGCTCAACGCCTTCCAACATGGCACCCATTCCTTCGACTTCCGTTAGCGAAACATCTCTCTGCAAAATACGGCGACGCAGTTCCTCTGATGCACACCCTTCTACGATAACGTCCAGCACAAAAATCTCGGTTAACACTTCGCGCACATCAGTAGCATACTTTTCCAATCCGAAATCTGCCAATTGCTGCCTGATGCGAAGCACAAAGTGGGCAAATCTTTCGTTCTTCTCCTGGCGTATTTTCCTCAACCGACAACGCTCCAGAATGTACTGTCGTCCAGGCTCAAAATATTCATCCAGTTTAGATACAGCAACATCGTACCAATTGGGTTTAGTTGAAATGAGCGGCAACTTATCGACATCTGGTAAGTTCTCATACACCCTTTGAAGCTGCTTACCACCGAAATGAAGGAGTTTAGCACGCATTTTCTTCTGGTCGAAAATATCGTACGCTTCGAAATAAATTTCCAAGGCCGATTTCCAACTTTTCCATTCCTTTGCCAGCTGATTCTTCCCAATCTCCTCACAGCGGAAAGGAGGAATGGGTCGTGCTTCATCGATCTGCAAAATGTAGCATATAAATAAATAATTAACACATTTATTTACACTTCTGTTCCGTTCAATGTTAGTTCGACTATAGACTCCATTATTACAGTAATCTTATTAACTTCATAGTTTGACAATCAGACAATAAAAGCCCCTCAGGTCACGTCTCTCTTTACTTCTCAAAGTAATATTTTATCTTCCACTCAAAAATCTACTCCTCAGAGTACCCTGTCGATCGACACATGCCAGCTCCTCAGAGCGATCGTTTGTTTATTTTCCATATCCTTCAATCAAATTTCCTCAGAAAATTTTCCTCTCAGAACATTTTCTCCTCAGAGACAACTTCTATAATTCTTCTTTCGGCCAAATACTTCCAATCTGCACTGCTCACAGTCACATCACTCACTGCAATCCTTCTGCATGTCGCATTACATTGCAACATCTCACATTGGATGTTGCTTCAATTCATCCACAAATGTTATAACCTATCAAAAAAAGTGGTATTACGCCCTGGGGTGCTAATCAGAAGATAAGCTCACGCAAAATGCCTTTCACTGCACACCAATTTTATTTTCTTTCCCAGTTTTCAATTACTGCCAGATCACTGTTACTCACCAATTTGTCCATCATCCTCGTCGCCAGATGTAGTAGTTTCGGAACTTTTGAGAACAATCCAATTTGAGTTTCCTTTGAATCTTTTATATTTTTCACGGATCGTCACTTTTTCACACCTCTCTACTATAATGGCGGTCGCAACAATCCCCCCACTTTCTCACTCTCCCCCTCACCCACTCTCTCGGTGATGCTCATCCTCGCCCTAGCCTATGTCGCACGAGAGGTGCGCCACTACACTCCGCTCTTCCCTATTGAACTTGTATAGAATTTTCCAGAAGTGTATTGTTGTATACAATAATGTGTTTAAAAGGCTTATACACTTGATAGATTGAACTGTCAGGCAATGATACAATGCAAAAGATAAACAATAACAATGTTGTAGCTTGTATTGACGATCTGGAATGATCGATGGGTAAGTTGATTACTTTGTGTTTTAATTATGTTAAATTTACTGTTTGTTTCGTTTCAGGAATGATGAATGATTGGAATGCTGATCTGATAAGTATTCAGTGTTGCTAGTGTAGTGAATATTGCGTGTTTGTGGCCGGCTGCATGCGGAATTCTGCGTCCACTGGTGCGGTGCTTGGATGAAGTACTCCGGTGGCTTTCTGCTGGCCTGAACAGTCTTAAAATGACTTAAATGGCTTGAAATGGCCTAAACTGGCTTCAAATGACTTAAAATTGATAAATTTTGCCTAAAACTGCTTGTGGAGTGTGGAATCCAATTCCAAATAAAAGAAATCCAAATGCCTCAAATTGTTATAACATGACTAAAAATTGCCTAAAATGGCTCACATGAAATGGATTAAAATGGCTTAAGGAGAAAGTTCATTGAGACGTAAACATAATGTTGCCACCCACTCGAGCCACCAGCTAAAGCACCCTCTCGAACCACCCAACAAGGCGGAACACAATGTTATGTGCGTCGGCCAAAAATAAATCATCATGTGTTTTTGTATACCTCCAACCACAAAATTATGTAGGCAGTATTACTAGCACACGTTTTATACAAAGGTATTATTGTCGATATGAATTCATTAACAACTTCATTTAAGCTCAAAATCACAATTTAATTCATATGGTAGCGAAAACATGGTTTTTGACCAAGATTATTAGCATTTTTCACACCATGCGTGTGTTGTTTACTTTTTTTTACAGTTTTCTCCTCTCTTCTCTCGCTTCTCACGGACGGAGAAAGTTGGCATCAGTATGCATTTGAATTCTACACTAAATTGTACTGTATAATATCTTATATTCATTTTTGCTGTTAAATTGCGTCGTACATTGTTCTTCTCATGCATAAAAATGTTTTGCAACACTTGTGACATTGTACACCTCTTGAGTATTATGAAATTGTAAAATACGTGGTTGTAGCAATATCCAAACAATTTTAATTCCGAACATAAAAACAGACATCACTTCCAATCAGTGAGAGCGGCGCATCCGATTCATAAACAATGTTGGCTCAGTGAATTCGCGTTCCGGTGCTGTTTTCGAGCACAAATTGACGAATATAAGTGATTTTTTGCTCCCAGGAGCATCGTGCGTGAAAAAACAAAGTGTTTCAAATATCGCATTAGATTTTTGAATTGCTACGGTGAGTAGAAATACGATTAAAAGTGAGTTTTAGAACGAGCACCGAAAAGCCAGCAAACAATATCTCGGTGCGTGAAGAAGAAGTAATTCGGTTGTGCGTGGTATTTTACAACACAAATCACATCAATAACTACGTGTTTGCATTCAAAAACTGGTGATTTGTGAAAAACACATTATGGAATGCTTTCAGTTAAGAAACCACCCCTCTACAATAAGGTTAGTAACTTCAAATAATCATTTTTTGTGATCGCTCTCGAAAACACTGTCAGAAGCGTGGGAGGAGGGAGCGGAAATTGAAGGGGGGGAGTAAGGTGCCATATTAGAGGTCATTTTGGTACTCAAGGAGATATCTCCTTAACATGGCTAAATTTTGTCTAAAATTGCTCAAGATTTCAAGTTCAAACTCATTCCAATTTTATAACTCATAATTCCGTACTCGAAATGGCTTAAAGTGGCTTAGAATGGCATGAAATGGCTTAAAACGACTTTAAATGGCTTAAAATGGCTCAAAAATCCAAGAATTTGTGCTTGGAATTTAAGATCAATTTTAGGCCATTTTAAGCCATTTAAAGTCGTTTTAAGCCATTCCAAGCTATTTCAAGCAATTTTAAGCCATTTTAGGCCATTTTGGTCGGAGTTTCGGAATTTGAGCCAAATTCAAAACTTTAAATATCAAATGGCTTAAAATGACTAAAAGTTGCCTGAAGTGGCTGAAAATAGCCTTAACTAGCCCAAAATGGCATAAAATGGTTTGATATGAATTCCGTCAGTGACTATCATAAACATACATTTCTTCAATTCAAACCCTAAGCCTAAGTCTCAATTTTTCAAAAATATTCATAGAATTTTCAAAAAGTCGCTCCAGTGCTGCATCTAAGCTCACACACCACTACCCCCTTTCATCTGTACCCGTTCCCACCATGCAAAAACAACAAGCTTGACTAGTTGCGAAACCCCTCGATAATACATAGTACCGGTGCCAAGAACCCCGTAAACCCATAATCATGAATAATTGAACGAACAATCTTGGCAATGTTGTCCCTGCCACAGCAAACATCTTTCCAAAAACGAAACCATCATCCAGTCAGTTCGTATTTCCGGTGGACAAGGTAGAAGAAACAAACTTTACCCTGTCGGAAAGATGACCGAACGTCCGTTTCTTTCTGCCATGGCTGCCTATCTCCGCCTGTGCCCTCTGATTAGTTTGAGTGGAGTTTTATCTTCGCTCGTTCAATATGCATATTGATTGACAGTTTTTTGTGAGTTTTGGTACAGTTGCGTCTTCATGTCCCGTGTGTTTGAACGACGACACCGGCGAGGGAAGGAAGTTTTCAGCACAAAATTTGATTTATAGTACTAGCTTACGCCGAAGGAAGGATGGACTCTCTGACTGAGTTCATTTGCAATTTGTTTCACCATTTTCCTGTCATGTCGGAAAAGTGTCTGTGGACTTCCGGGGCGAAGGAAAGTGGATGAAACCGAAAGGCACAACTTTGGGCAATTGCTTCGCTGGATTAGTTCTGGTGATTTTCAGACGATTGAAAGCGTATTTTTTTGGGGGATTTGTCATGCTGTCGTCAAAAGAGGTTGATGAAGTAGGTTTATCAAAAGAAATCGCATTAGAAAAACTTATGCTGAATTGAGATCAGGATATTGAGAATTGATTTATTTTTCTTGAAAAGGTTAAAAAGTAGAGACTAAATTAGCTTATTTCATTTTCTTGAATAGTCGAGCCGGAGAACGCGTAGTTACTCGGCATTAGCATGCTGATGATCGTGGGTTCAAATCCAAAGGACAAGGGTTTTTCTGGGTTGGAAATTATCTCGACTTCCATGAGCATTTAGTATTGTTGCAAAGAAAAGTCTTACAGTTATTATCTGTGGAAATGCTCATTGGATCATTGGGACATAAGGCAAGGATATCTGAGTATTGAAATTTCAGCTAATCCGAATAACTTTTTTTTCAAACGTAACAAAAACGTAGCCCCAATCGTTCCCTGCCCCAATTTCCACAGAAAATTCCAAATGCTCAACCTGAAAATTCCAACCATTCTTTGCAAACATTCCCCAACCGCGCACACTATTTGCTAATTGAATCATACTCCCGACCGATTCCTCTTCCTAACAACCGGAGGATCCCGAACCCATTCGCCTCTGCACTGGTTGGTTGGCAGCGGTGTGGGGCATCCATTATGCTGTTTGAACAGTGGAGCATGTCTTCTCCGCACGTTTCATATTTCCAGTGCAAACAGAAATAATCCATCCTTCTGCGGAACGGGAGGAGGTACCGGACGGAGTACAAATTCTTCCCCGGTACCATTCCATTAGCGACTTATGTCTTCTATCGAGCAGCAGGCGGCGGCGGCGTTCCGGATGGACTCCGCTCACATTGGCCGATGATTGTTCCGACATCGACAACAACAACAACAGCAACGAACTGGGCTAGCGAACTGACGAAGCGGATTGGCGAAGAAAGGGAGCTAGACACAAGAAGACCAGAACGGGGAATCAACTATCAACCGTTGTTGCCATCGACACCCATTCGCCAGTAGAGCATCTTCTCTATTTGCTCGTTCCCCAGACCCAACGAGGAACGTGCACAAGCAGCTTATTATTTAATATATTTGTATGACGCCGTTTAACGGAGAAAGCGCTCCATCGAGAGGGTACTTGGACTCCACTTGCTGAACTCGGACGTTGCGAGGGATTTGCCTGTGGAGGGTGAAGCAGAACTTGAATTATTCAAAAATAACGCTTAAGAAGGGAACAGTAAAAAGTATTCTAGTAGATATCTCTGGTATATGCTACCATAAGTATTAAACAGCGGGTATTTCGACAGACATTTTTAAATGAGCTTGGACCATCCAGTTAATCCGAACTAACCTGGAGTTCAGGACATAGAATGTACAATCGTAATGGTAGTGGTTTTCGCTATGTACTCCTTCTTCTTTTCCGACATTAGATTTTGAGATCTTATAGTTATGAAATAGTTTTTATGATCTTCAACATCTCAGATTATTTCATAATATATGTTGATTCCAGAGAGTTGCAAATCGATGAGTCGACTACTAGCAAGGAGCGTCCAACTCAGCTCTGGTCCTAACAAAATCCTACCTCACGCTTCCACGGGTCAAACGATGACACAGAACGCCACCTAAGGATTGTGTACTTAGCTGGTATTGCAGCCGAGGCACTGATCTCCTTCTGACATCAGCTAGAATGAGGAGGTGCGTTTCGAGCGTCTCTTCATCAGGAGGTGCGGCTCAAGCAGCGTCTGTTCTGGTATCCAGCGGCTGAGTAAGAAATGCTGTATCGCACACCGCTAAATCTAAGGATGTAGCCTTATCAGCGCGATTGTCCTTCTTCTTTCTGGCGTTACGTCCCCACTGGGACAGCCGGCTTCTCAGCTTAGTGTTCTTATGAGCACTTCCACAGTTATTAACTGAGAGCTTACTATGCCAATGACCATTTTTGCATGCGTATATCGTGTGGCAGGTACGAAGATACTCTATGCCCTGGGAAGTCGAGAAAATTTCCAACCCGAAAAGATCCTCGACCGGTGGGATTCGAACCCACGACCCTCAGCTTGGTCTTGCTGAATAGCTGCGCGTTTATCGCTACGGCTATCTGGGCGCGATTGTCCTATTTAGTGTTAGTTGGGACGTTAAACAGAGCAGGCACGATGGCGCTCTTACGAGACAGGAGTGTTCACGTAAGCCCAATAAGCCATCCATGAAAAACCTCATTGCAAATAGCATAGGATACAATACGACCCGGAACAATCGGCAAAGGTTCAGGTTTGGAAACTTGGAACATGGAACTGTGAGTCATTTGGTTTCGCAGGTGGCGACAGGTTAATCTACGTAGAACTACATCCCCGTAACTTCAATATCGTAGCGCTGCAGGAACTTTGTTGGACTGGACAGAAGTTGTGGGAAAGTGGGCATCGAGCGACTACCCTCTACCAAAGCTGGGGTGCTACAAATGAGCTAAGAACAGGCTTCATAGGGTTGGGCAGTATGGGACAACGCATTATCGGGTGGCAGCTGATCAACGCAAGGATTTGCAAAATGGGGTTAAAAGGCAGTTTCTTCAACTTCAGCATTAGCAACGTACACTGTCCACAGAAAGGGACACCCGACGACGAGAAAGAGACGTTTTACGCGAAGCTGGAGTAGATATACGAGAAATGCTCGACGCGTGACGTGGAAATTGTTGTTGGTGACATGACCAGAGTTGCTCGCTGTCACTATCAACGCTTAAAATTTTCTGATTTTTATAGGCCGACTGCGATACAATTCGGATCAATCTATATCACATCAACATCAACATCATGTTGTCTACTCCATCACTAGTGCATTGATGGTGATGGACTATCACAGTAGAAGCATTAACCTAAGAATGCTAATGTCGCTGCTGTTCGTGTGACCAACATCTAGTTTGCTGCGATGTGACAGCGTGAGTACCGGGCCTCAAAGTGTCAAAGGCCAAAACAAAACATTCTCTGTTGCGTGGGATCGATCAATTAATGAAAAATAACAATTAAAGGTAATAATTAGTTAAATCAATTTTGTGACAACAGCGCCATTAGCGTTCTACTACTAATATTTCTATTACTATCACTGATAGGTTTAGTTTAGCCTTAAATGGAGCAAATAAAATGGCAATTTATCCGTACGATATTTTTGAAATTGTTGCAGATAGATGGAAACTATGTGTTGGTAACTGAAAATCATTAATAACACGGATAATTACGACGTGCTCACTTTTCCGCAGTGATTATGATCTAGAGTACAATGGCGCATCACTGTTGGTTGTCAAATCAGAGTGATATTGATAGCTCGCAAGTGATATTGATAGTTTAAGACCATCAGCCATTAGCTGATATGATTGATATTAAGCAACTCTGGACATGACACGAACTGTTATGGTTCACGAACTGTTACACTCTCTGAATATGGTTTGATCGGCTTATTCGGTTCAAAATCCAAACAGCGGCACCAGCACTTAATGGTGATGTGGCCAGTATTGAAGGTGGCATGGAAATAACCTTGAGAGTACGCGCAGAGGAAAGACTTCCACCTTCAAATATCCAAGAGGTAGAAACGGAATCATTCAAACGAGTCGACTCTGGAAAATGAGTGAACGAATCACGGTTCTTTTCAAAAGAGTCACGATTCATTTCCATCGGTAACTTTGAAAGAAGGTCTAAAAATTACTAGGGATATTTTTTTAGATTCGGGATTATCATAGCTAAGCTTGTTGTACGAACAATATGCTCATTCAAAAATTATTGTATTTTTCATTGTTTGTGTGGAATACATAATTCATTGTTGATTTTATAAAATGAGTCAGCGAATCGATCAAAAGAGTCGATTCACTTTTGTGAGTGAGTCACCTAGGATTCACTCCCAGAGTTTGACCATTTTGCCCATCTCTAGTGTCGTGTGTCACATCTACGAAAACTAATCTAATCAAGGCAACGATGGAGCGAGTAATGTGCATTGTCTGATTATCAGAGACACTCTCGAGTCTCTTCGAATCTCGCAGAGGGCTACGCAAGCTTCTACATTGCGTTAAATGGTGTGATAAGAAGAGTGCAGATAGACATGAGTTGCGCGAACTTCAGAAAATCCGTTCAGCTACTTGTTGTGCAGACGACATTGATATTGTAGCACGCAACTTTGAGACTGAACATCAAGACGAAGACGAAGTACGTGATAGCGAGGGGCTCAAGACCCAAGCAACCAAAAGTTCAGGTAAAAGGGCATGTTTTGGCTTAAGCAGCTTACTTTTTAAGTAATTAACCGAACTTCAGTTCACAGAAAGTTCCTTTAAGTTGCTTAAATAGAATGAAGTTTACCATAAAGTACGGACGAGGTTCGATTCGAACTTGTTCGGAACTTTCTAGTTGTTGACAGGTTTACGAGTTACATTTTCGAGAATCAAGTTCTGTTAGTATCCGTTATGTTCTCTTATTCAGCGATAAAGTTTCATTGGAACTCAAAATCTACTAGAAGTGAACTTTTGAGTTCACTGCTTAAGTAAAATCCGAACTATTGGTTGCTTGGGGAGAGGACACGGCACGCCCCTCCCCCCTCGAGTTAAAATTGATTGAATTGACTGTGATGAAATCGAGGTTATCGAAGAATTCGTGTACTGACCCTGTGTGCAAAGGATCTCTGTTGAGTAGACCTGTTCATATTTGAAAAAATGTCTGGAAATCTTCCGGTCAATCAGTATTCTAAATTCTCATGCTAAGAACAATGTCTGGTTAAATTTTCAGCTCATTTGATAGAGATTTCACTATGCTTCACGTTAAAAATGTGTTTTTAGGCTTATTTTAAGGTTTGAAAAATCATAACTCAATACTCATAAATCATAATCACTTTGTATTACCACCTTTTGAAAGCTAATTCTATTCTGTTGAAGTTTGTCGAACACGCCAAAAAGATTAAATTAAGTTTAAACATCGCTTGATCGATATTTGTTCACCACAGTAGCCAGAAATCACGGTTTTCTGAATTTGTATCCTATAAAAATACACATTGGCATTATTTTCCCAGGCCCTATTCAACGGAAAACAAATATGATAAATCTATGAAATCATTAGCCATTAACAGCTTACATGTTGCTTTAGTAAATAAATTACAAAAAATGCCCAAAGATCGAACACAGCATCGCAACCTGATGATAGTCAAATCGTGCATGACACATGTACCGTCGGATGAATGAATTGAACTAGTTAGCATTGCTTTTTCCTTACCGAGTAATGATTGTTTTTATCGTATTTCACAGACTGTTCAGAACGATTTGAAAACAATCATTATCATCGACTGTGAAAAAGCAGTGCTAACGTGTTCATTTTTTACATTCTTTGAAGCTCACGGTGGTGTCTTGGCTCACCCACAGCGGATTTACAAATGAGCTTCCTAATTGTCTATTTTTACAATTTATTTTCGTGAGATAAAAGGTATCTTTGAACGGGATTGAGTTTTAAGTGAAGTATGCACTTCAACGGAAAAGTAATCGCCTATCCCGATGCGTGGGAAATTTCTTGCAAGAAATGCTCAAGAAAAGCATTTTTTTCGATCGCAGTATGCAGTTAAAAAGAAATGTCATTTCAAATGGAGCTCACTGTAGGAAATTTCTTGACCATTTCTTGTGCAGACATTATTACTTTTCTTGAGTGGAACAGCATACCTAGCTTTAGAAATACATAGTCATTATGTTCCGGAAATTCAAAATCCGAAATTTTCATATAGGTATGTTTTTCAGGGAGAACACTCCCTAAAAATAGTAATTTTCAAAAACCTCAACCAAACTATGTTTAAACTTGCTCCAATCATAAAACAAGGTTCGACAAAAGTTTGTAGATTTGAATAAACTTTTATGTGGAGGTATTTCCGATAAGTTTTAATGTTCCGTTTAGTAGGTATGAATTTTCAAAGCTTGAGAAAGGCCCCAAAAACACATAATTGATTTGAAGCACATCTAAATTTTCTCCAAATTGACTGAAATTTTGACCAGAAGCAAGACCAGAAGTTCATTTTGATACAAAAAAATATCAAAATATTGGTTGACTGAGACATTTGAATAGGTCTACTGTTGAGTCTCTGCTAATTTCCACAGATCTATGAGCAAATCTGTTCCACCTACTAGTACCGCTTTCAAAGTACATCACCCCATCACCAGAAGATACCATTCGGCATATTGAGATCAATTCTTATTATGGTATCCCGGTTGTATACCTTTTTTCATAGATTTCTCTTGAAGTGCGAGCTAGAAATATTCGCCATTCGCGGCTGCCAGGGCGCAGATTGGGATTTGGCTCTGTGGATCTCATTCTTATATCTACTATAACTACGGTTCGCTTGAGTTGTTGGGAAGGAGGATAAAAATGGGAAAAAAACTCAATCACACCTCATCGGTGTCTGCATATTTCAATATACAGTCAAAAACTGAAGTCAAAAAACCCTCGGTATGATCCGTCTTCGTTAAGGCCGCACGGGACGTCATTATAACCACCCTATCCGTTTGAAGAAGCAAATCTCAAATACCACTCCATATATCAAGGCAAAAAATGTATCACTATAATTCTATATATGCAGTGTACAATCCATAAAATTTTCAGCTTCATCGGTTCACTAAAACTCGAGATTTGTTTCTGCAAAGTTTTGATGTTAATTGTTAGAGTGAGACATAAGATAGGGAAAATAACATGGTCTCCCGTGTCACCTTAATTTCTTCTTGTGAAAAAAAAATCCATCAGAATCAGTCTGCGAAAAAAATCATTTCCATCAGAATACCCCACAGAAACACCCGCAAATTGTAAAAATTGTACTTTTTCTCAAAAGACAATCATGATTCATCAACTGGAGGCATCATATTGCCGTTTTCTAACACCAGTAACAGGGTTCTGAATTATCGTATCAATGATGCAAAATCTACGATTTTTCGCACGTAAGGAGAATGCTTTTTCGCTTCCTCACGTGAATATCTTTTTTCGCTCAAACTTATTTTCCCTAAAGTTACGATGGAGGATAACCGAAAATCTTTCCTCTCCGGGGATAATTTCATATTTTCGCACACCAACTTCTCTCGAGAATTATCACTTTGTGGATAAACAAAAATTGATGCCGCCGACGGGATTCGAACCTACAACATTGCTAAAAACAGCCGCGATGCGTGCACGCTACTCATGCTACCACAACAACTTGACGAAAGTAGCAGTTAAATAAAAGCATAAAAGCAACTGCTGCTTGTGGCGATGGACACATGAAAAGTTCTCCATGGAGAGGAGAATGATAAAATAAAATTCTCACAGCTGTGGAGTTGTGCCATTATCTATTTTCGTTTTGTTACGGATAATTTCGTAAGGCAGCTTTTCGCTGAAAATTGTGGTGATGGAGAAATCCATTATCGTGAGAGTGAGTGAGAATTCGGAAGCTTGACCAGTAATATAAAATTCATTTGTAATTTTTTATATCCAATTCTCAAGGTCAGTGCCGCTAGGTGAAATTGAATGGACCAATGCACGAGTTCACTATTTGACGTTTTAGCGGCGCCGTGTTATTTACGTGACCATGGTAACTAGTGAATATGGCACCGCTCAAACGTCAAATTAGTGAACTCGTGCAAAGGTCCATATTGAAATTACTCCAACAGTGGGTGAAACTGAGTGTGTGCGTTTGTTGAACCCACTCTCTTTCTCGTCGCATTTGCAAAAGTCAGATTGGCTTCGTGCTAGCAAAGTTTGTTTTTGTTCGATTTCGCTTTGATCGGGAATCATTGGGCTGAAATTTTACGACACTGGCGTTGATAAGAAGCCTATGTGTCTCCCGGAACAACCTCATGGTATAGCTTCGGAAGACGGGGGCTTCTATTTTTTAACGTCGCCATACTTTAAGCTCTCCGCTTCTGTTGATTGATTTTTTAAGCTGGCTTCCGCTCGTTCTCTTTGGTCCTCCTGTCTCCCCACGGCGACGGAGGTTGTTCACTAGTTTTGGTGAGGGAAAACGGCCACACTGTGGGGTCCCGTCTTCCAGCGGATATTGCAGGGGAAATTTCACGCTATGCTCAGTCTTCGTCTCCGGGTTGCAGATGTGGTCTGACAGTTCCGGTTTGGGATGCCCTACAAACCCGAAGCTCCTCTTAATTTTTGGTCGGCTTGCTTGTTGGGTGCCGAGGTCGCTCCGACGATATTCTTTCTTCGTCAGGCTGACATTCAAGTGCCGAAGTCGGTCTGACGATTCCGGTTCATTAGCGCTCCGACGACATGAAGCCAAGCACTGATCTCTACGCTTCATGTCGCTGCTCTGCTCTGTCAACTCCGCTGTACTGCCCATAACTGCATATTTGTAACATTCGACAAAAGTAGGCACTGAGTAAATGGAGTACTAAGTGTGAATTTCTCGTCAGTATGGGAAGGCTCCAAAATTTCAAAAAAAAATAACGAGAGCTCAATAATGTTTATATGAAGCTGAAATATTGTACAGCTCATCTCACGTATTGGGTGAATAGTTGGAAAATAATTCCAATAGAAATTTCTTTGCCACAACATTACGAGTCCCATGTATAATCTCAATATGACTGTTATGCGGTTATATTAAGCAATGTGACAAAACAACTTGATATTTTTTCCAAACTTTCTAGAACAATCTCACAGATTTTATTGAGTTAGCCGAAAGTATTGATGATTTGATTACACAGCGCAAAAAAACGACATTTTTGCGTGGCTCAAAGACCAAATTATGTGTCTCTAGTTGATTTGGGGTTACTGTATCTGATGACGTTCTCAGAAATTTTCCAACACGCTACAATTTTTAGCTACAGGTCGCCAAAGTTGTATGAAACATTGGTTTTATTGACGTTTACCTCAAATTTGAAGTATATTTTATCAAACATTTTTGGGATCTTATCCACCAAGCATCAAAAGAGGACTTAAACTTTCGTTTTAGATATATTTTGGTTGAAATTTCACGATTACATTAAGATTAAACCGATATTTTTAACACGCTTGCATTCTCCATACTAAATTCTTCGTTTCTTTTCTTTTCTATGGCAAAATACAATACTTTTCTGAACCATTAAAAAATAACTTTTCCGCATCAAAAATATTATAAACTTTGATGATAAGTATTGTTATACACATAAAGTTTGAATTCTGTGGCAAATTAAGCAAATAAATTGCCTTACAAGCTGGCAAACTTGCATGCAAGTTGGCTGAAATAGTCAATTTTTGCATTTTCAACAACTAATATCACCAAAACTAGACGTGCTATGATATTTCTGTAAACGGAAATGGATTCAGCAACCCTTAATTGAGTAAATAGAGGTATTTTGATGCATGAGACAAAAACGTTACCAAGTTACATGAGAAGAGGAGCTGAAGTCTCAATGCAACTTAGATGAAGTACCATTAGCGATTCTATGGAAGAATGCATATAGAGGTACACAGCACTGGTTCGTCGGTCTCTGACAGACGGAGATAGGCAAAAGGATGATCATCTTAATGACTATTGAGAGTGGCTCTGTAAGTGAACAAACAAGTAGAAGGGTATTTCGAGTGTTTTTAAGCTTGACAATGAGCATAGGAATCTAAAACTTGTTAGAATTGAATCTGCTGATCATCTTGCAATTTAATGCACAGAGACCACTTCAGAAACAATCACCAGACGAGTGGCTTCAGTTGCCCTATTTACAATAAGGCGAAAGTGGCGTCGGTGGTGTAGTGGTAAGCGTGATTGCCTCTCACCCCAGTCAGTCGGATGTCAATTCCCGTCGACGCCGTCAGGATTTTGTAAGGTCCTTTTCGATATGCAGAGTCCTCGATGTGTGTGGAGGCCTTCTTGGGCGTCCGTTCTTAGGCTTAGTACCAGAAATAGGCGGACGTAAAACAACAATGGATGTCAAAGGGTGTCGGTTGGCCAGAAAAAAAGAAGAAGATAGACGGACCTGTTAAACGAAAAGCCTATAGCGGAGTCGTAGAACATTCCACCTGATGACTGGTAACTGGTTTGTGCTGAGTTGATGTTTATGTTAAGTTGTCGTTAAAAGATGGATATAAAGCCTCACCCATCACTTTGAAATTGGAGTAGCCGTCTTAGAGCAAATTAAATCACGCGATACTGCATCGTGAGCTAACTCATCAGTCAATTAATTTTCAGACATGAAAGAATTGCCAGGTACCCCCATACAAGGTTTAAAAACTTGATCTCAGTGAATTTGGTTTTAATCTGGTTATACGAAAGGCAACCTAGTCAAGTTTTGAGCATTTAATTAATCCAATTGGAAATCATTATAGGTTGCCCATGCTATCGTGCAGCTGAAATAACGTGATATTACAAACAAAAATTACCGTGATTGAAGATCAAATATGCACTCCCCTTATTTCCACAATTGCTACGCCCATGTCCTTACCGCTCATAGCCATTCTACCGAGGAGGCACCCATCAACATACTAAAAGGATTTTTCGCTCGAATCTGCAGCTCCTTCCTGATGCGTTTTCACACCTCCCGAGTCTAAGACCATCTCGGCGGAGGTAAGCTTACCGTCGCTTGCGAACGTGGCAAAGCCGCCATCCTGGAAGAACGGAAAGCACTGTCATATGGTGCGCGCCCAGAGCCGAACTAAGCTACCTTCCCAAGGCGGCAGAAGTGTGCAAATGTGTGAAAAATTTTCCACTTTTCCACCTGCTCTCTTATTCATTTGTCCCAGGAGCCCTATAAGCGGGTCCACCGAGGTGCCACTCAAATAAAAGACGGCGCTGATGTGTGTCGGCGATGGAGGAAATTGGAACGGAATTGATCGTTCGATCTTCACTACTCTCGGCAATGGATGTACTCTGTATAGTCTAGGGGTATGTGGCGTGCATTTTTTTCACGGCGACGCGGTCTTTGGATTCAGTTGCATGCTCCTATGTACAGTATGGCCCATAAAAAATGCGAAAATTGTTTGAACGTGGCGTTATTTTCATTGTTTTTAATAGTGAATGTAATTTCTGATTATTGTAGTGTATTCACTACACACAACTTCGCTATCCAGGACAATTTTTGTCATATTTTTCTTACTGTCCTAAATAATGTAATAAAGCAAATAACTTCAAAGGATTTTTCCGCCCAAAGCTAGGAACAGCGTCCGATTGTCGTATACTCTGGTGATAAACTTTCCACCTTCAAAAATCACACTTTATTGTTGAAAATTTTAGTTTGTTTGGTATCAGAGGATGAAGGAGTTCTTAGAGAACGTGTTCTTCATGATTCCAATAAAATATTTTACCAGGGTCATAGTTTTGAGAGCATTTGCGTCTTATAGGTTTGATATGCCTTTATTTTTTGTGAAAGTTCAATAAAAAATAAATGTGGAGGCCTATAACAGATTTTTGAGGATGAAATTTTTCCTTCGGTTAGAGACAACTTATATCAATACTACCTCATAGGTTTTGAGCAAAACGGAGCCGCTTATCACTTATATGAAGGTTCAATCAAAGCTTTCCAAAATGAGCCGTTTTTTCGAAAATATGTTTAAGTTTCCAATTACCCAGGTATGAACCAATTCTATCATTTAATATGGGCGTATGCTGGAGACAAGGCCTGCGAAGAATCCCACGCCATAGTTGATGTTTTAGAAGCTTTCATCACACAGATATTGAACTCGACGTCCGCATGATAAAATTTGAAGGTATGCTTCCAATTCCTCTCTGGTAAGGTGAAAGTAACAGATAAGAATCACGTCCAAAGCAAAAAACTGAGTCTAAATAGATTAAACAATACAAGTAATGAATAATATTTACGTTTCATTCACATTTTCTCTGTAAATGCTAACATAAAACATGATATGATGATTTTCGCATTTTTTTATGGGCCATACTGTAGCAAGCGAAGCATATAGGATCAATTATATAGGATGTGTTGTGCGAGTTGTTATATTTTTGTTTAGTCGAGGATGGATTACCAACTGGTGAGCTCGTTTTATGCTTATTATAGCACATTTTTATCGTGGCAACGTAACGATCATGTAATTTTCAAACAAATAATGGATGGTTCATCACTACATATAATTTATCACTATTTCATATAATTTCAATATACATATATCATTATTTTTCGTCATTACAGAAAATAACCTCTGAAAAGTTGGATATTTTGAATACTGTTGTACTTTTTGAATCCTTTACCAATATGCTTTCACCATGATACAAACATGCAAAATTAGTTTTAAGTTAGAGTCCTATTTTTCCTCCTTATCAAGGGATTGCATCACCAACTAAAGGTGAACACCAGATCTTTTCCCTCTCTCACTAATAAACACCTTTGCAGTGATGAGCTATTCTCGGTCTCTAGAAGCAACAATCATTACACCCTAACATTCAACTGACTGTAAGGAATTGATCGGTGCCGTGATTGATCAATAAAATGAGAGCCGCTAAAATGTGCACTTCGAGAGTAAGCGGAAAGTGCCATCTCTTACTCATTTGGCTCGAAATGCAATTCTTACCAGATACGATCAATCACGGAGTTTCAACCATTGACATTTATAAGAGTTTTTGGTTTGCTACGCTTATTTCTAAAATGTGGTTTTATACGATGAGCAAATATGCGAAAATTTTGAATAATATCGACAAAATTTATGCGAAACATTTTAGTAAGACGATACGAAACGAAACCGGAAAACAAAAACTTCACCTCACTAGATTCAGTGAAATTTCGCAGTATTTCGTTTCGAGTGGCATTTGACAGAATCATTTGAAATACCACATACCCTAACCTCTGTCACTTGCTCAACGAACGCTGCTGCTGACGACACTACTGGCGGCGGCGGTGAATAGGAAATCAATCACTGAGGTAATCCCGATTGGGACACACCCTTCGGCATGCATCTTCCCATACAGCGAAGTCCTCCAGGCAAAGAGTTGCTCTCACTCAGCATCGTCGAGGAGCTGATTTCAAGTGGGTCATTACTGATGGAGCGCGACCAATAGTGCACTACCTACTGGCAGCCAACCGGAGGAATGGTGCGTTGTTGAATCGTCGTCACCGCCGAGGGTTAATCGATAAATCATTATCCACAATCAATCATTGTCACAGTTGCTGAGCACTTGGTGCGGGTTGCTAAATCTTTGGATGTTTTGTGGGGCACTACTGTTGCTTTTTTTATTAAAGACGCTTTAACCACTTTTGGTCATTCGCGTCTGGCTAAATTAATTTACACTTACAACAGTTTGATTATATCTAGTGTCTTAGCAAACTTTACAATTTTTTCCTCTGCATTAATATCGTTTTTTTAAATATCTTTTATGTTACCTGATATATCATGTTTTTCCGTACTTTATCTAAAGTATTACATTTTAACAATATGTGTTCTATAGTTAATTGACATTTTGTACAACGAGGTGCATCTTGATATGGTGTTAGTAGGTAACTGTGTGTTAGTTTACTATGACCTATTCTCTACTGTTGCTTTTAGTTTTCCTAGTGTCGTTGAAAATCAGAGCAGCGGTGTTAGATTTTCCTGCATTTTTTTAAGCTCATACGCAGGCATTGCAGAATTCGCTCTCATTTGAGTATGAAGCACGATCAAAGCAAGCAAAGAAAAATATCCCATCTGTTGCGGTCCACGATCGTTATTGTATCGCAAGGTGTAACGAGTCTGATAAATGGAAGCAGCGAGCGAGAGCCCCAAAGAGAGAGCGATGATAAAATCCATTTTTCTCGCTTGTTTACCGTTGGGGATAGGTGTTTTTCTTTACTGGCACGATAAACAATCCACGAACTTCCAATAGCAATAGTGTCCCCCAGGCTTGGAGCATGTTTAGAGGGGTTCTATCATGCACTACTATCACCCCAATCTGATCAAAATTGTAGCAGTATACGATAAACAGTCTCTCATAATGTGCAGCATGTTATGATAGTTACAGAGAGCGATACGTGAGAGATTTCTCAGGATTCAATCCCTGGTTACGGCGTATGACTCATACGCCGTAACTTAACGCTAAAGCGACAAATGCAAGATAATTATATTTCTTAGTGTGATGCTTTTTATTTCTTCCATGTGGTGTAGAGGATACTACTAAGAGTTGAAACGGTTTCAAGGTATTGCAAAAAATTATGCTCATCAAGTTGTCCGTTTCAAGCTTTCTGATGGTTAGTGTTTTCAATACATTTTATGTGAAATAAATAAGCTCTTCATCATCCGACCAGGTGGAAGAAATTGGATTGTAACAGAGTGTGTTTGTATGGGTCGTGTATTATGTGGCCAAAATCATTCAAATGTCTTCCTCAGGCATTGCTTAGAAAATCACGAAATTTAATATGTCGTGAAGAAGGTCCCACAGCATATATTTTTTTTATTTAGTTTAGTTGACAACCACACAGATAACACTGAAACCACAATTTCACGCCACAATGCTCGGTTTTTGGCCATATTTCTCCATCCTCGGTTCTGTCCACGCACGCCAAATCATTGTGCACTTGATCCGTCAATCTAGCTCAGTGATTCCCAAAGTGGGCGAATTCGCCCCCCTGGGGGCGATTTTCAGGTTCAGGGGGCGAAAATTTGTAAAACTGAATTTGGGGGGCGAAAAAGCTAGAAAGGGGGCGAAAGTGAGAGCAATTGAAAAACCAAAATTGATTCAAATTTTGTAAGAGACAATCATATTTGAATGATAGCATACACATCTGAGGAAAAATTTGTTTGACACTTAACTATTCCATCGCTTCCTCACCTCTAAACGCTCTCGTTTTTAAATTATGATAGACAAATTTGACGATTGTCATTAAGATCCCAATTGTTTTTTGCCAAAAATAATATTGAATGCATTTTGAAAGAAGAAAATATGTGAATATTTTTTGCGATGTTTCAAATTTATTTTCAAGTCTAAAGTTAAGTTTGATGACTTTTTGTTAAGAGATTTTTTGAATAAGGCACGCACTGCAGTTTAAGTTTCTATTATTTCTCACGCATTTGTGAAACTACTCATTTTGATATTTTGTTGACACGCATTCAAATCAGTATTTCTAGTACAATTCATTAATAAATAAATGTATTTGGTGGACAAAACAAGGGTTCCAATGATAAAATCATGAATGCCACACATGTAAATTACTTTACTTAAAAATAGACCTGAGCGACATAAAAATGCATGTATCAAAGGTGCAAAAAAATTTAAATTGAGCGTTATTTTTCAGTGAAGGAATAGTTGAAAAAAGTCCAAATTATATATTTTTCCATATGTTGTTTCCAGAACAGCCGAAAATGCATTACTCAAAATTTCTTAAATTTATTTCAACAACTTATTATTCTTAAGTATTATTAAAAACAAAAAAAAGAAAACAGAAAAGCAGCAAGTGAGCCGAAACTTTTTCGATGATCGCGCATTAGCCAGGAAAATATATTTGTAGATACAAAAACAATTGAGACATATGATATATATTGTATGACATTTTATGGATATACAAGTAGAAGACACTCTTTTTGGGGTATTGTTATGGAAGCATTGTATTTGACTGCTACACCCTTTAAATTTGATCAATTTTCAATATACTTATGATGAGATGTTGATCAATACTTCAACGTAGGTTTAGCGCTTAATACAAATATTTTAATTCAATATCAGGGGGGCGATTCCAAAAAATGTTGGTCTCAAGGGGGCGAAAGTCAAAAAAGTTTGGGAAACACTGCTAGCTCGTTACGCTTCATGCCTTCTTGTATCAACCAGTTTCGAGGCGAACATCATAATACAAGGATGATGTCCAGCATTCTTGCAATATGTCTTGCCCATTGTATTCTTTCAGCTTTGGCCACCGTCTGGACACTGGATTCGCCGTAGTTCATCCTTCAACACCTCACACCGCAAATGATCATCCTAAGAACCTGGCGTTCGAAGACTCCAAGTGCTTGCAAATTGTGCCTATCAGCCAGTGCAGACAAATAGTCAGCCTCTCCAGGCCCATCTTTATGAGTTCAGCTCCAATACCGTCCTTACCAGCAGATTTATTGTTCTTGAGCTATGGAATGGCATACATAATCTCCCTCAAAGTGGTGGCTGGTTGGTTCCCATCGTCCGCAGTACTGAAAAAGGCATTTCTTCCGTTGTCTCCACCCTCATTGTCTGCGCTCTCAGCGCCATTCAGGTTTTCGTCGAAGTGCTACTGCCACCTTTCGATCACCTTCTTCCACTCCTTCGGTAGATATTCGCATTAGCTCATGTACATGTGACCATATTGACCGGAGAACATGTTTCCGGAACACTCCGGGACGTGTTTTATGTGGTCATAATCTCTCAAAATGCTCTCAAAATGGGCCACGGTTGACAAACTAATAATTATTGGGTGAATTAAAGCCGGTGTCCGGGATTTGAAGCATCTGGGAAATTGGAAACAACACGGTTTAGTCACGAAAGATGGATGCCAGTACTTGTTTAAAAATATAAAACTTACAGCATTTGGATTTTCAAATACAATTTTTTAGACATAAGGTGCCCCGGAAGTATGGGCACGACTTTGATGTCAAAAATCACAACATTTTCTTAAACAAATTCATATGTTTATATTTTGCATTGAAATTTTTAATTCTAGAATATCAATTCTTATCTAGCCAGCACACAACCTACTTTTGTGTTTTGTTGGAACTTAATTAGAAATAAATGATTTTTTCAAAATCCTTTGAAGTGTTTAATTCAAGAACATTGTATCTTAGACGTTCCACAAGATTTTTTGCTTGAAATTTTAAGTGGCTTTGCTAGGAAACATTTGTCAAAATGGTAAAATTCTAAAAACAAATCGCAAATATTTCTCTCCACATACGATTACTTCACAAAATCATAGTTTTTCAGGTGTGTTTTATATAAATGAAATTATTTTATTTCAAATTTACTTATGTCAAATGTTCAAACTTCTAGAAATGCTACACACATTTTTGAATTTATTGGATATACACGGAATTGGTTTTGCCCCTTTCAAACTTCGACCACAGCGGAGATCGTATTTCTAGTTTCTATTCACATTTCATACACTTTAGTTTATAAGTTCCAATAAAATAAGTGATGGCCTGATTATTTATCGTATCGGCAATGATAAATATACTTTGTCAGATTTTTATTAGGCGTTCCTAATGACCTGACACAAATTTCATACAACAAAGTCACTCAGAAATTACGTGATTTGTGCAAAACTGATAAGAAGAGCTTCCAGAAATGTAACACCATCAACGAACATGGAGTGAAAAAACCGCCGTAAATTTTAAATCTACTCTTGATAAGTGAAAGAATAAAATGTGTGAAAATCAGATTTTTATCTGCATTAGTCTCGAAATGGCAATATGGTTGTGCCCATACTTTCTGGAACACCCTATATATCCTTTAAAAGCTAATCAATGATTTAACATAAAAAGCTTGCTCCCTCGAAAAGTTTAATATGGAATGAATGGAATGATGTTTTATTCTTTTAGCTTTCATATTCAACTAGCCAACATACATTTTACATGCTGATAGACATACTTAAATGAGCAAAATTTTTTTTCTTGATGAGTTTTGTTGAAATTTTTAGAATTTAACGAAAAACTCTTATGGTCCGAAGAAATTGGGAATATGGTCCAAGTGGTTCCGCAGTTATTCCGGATTGTCTTGGGGTACCAAAATTGAGCATATCATCAATTCAACGGATATCGCAAGACCCTGATGAGCAAGTAGGTTAGTGTTTTCGGTAAAGTTGATAAGTAAAGCAAGGACTTTATGGCAGTAACAAACCTTATTGAAAATTTATCCACGAGGTGGCGCAAGTAACAAATGTTCTTCAAACTTCTATACCTCAAGATCTTAATAAGCTAGAAACGTCTTCGGAAAACTTGTTCAACATATCAAGGGCAATTTGACAGTGGTTCCACTCCGGTTAAGAATTTATCCACTAGGTGGTGCTAGCAACTTTTTTTTCTGGAGTTCTTGATGAGCTAAGAGGATGGATGTGAGAAATCTTAACAGGAATTCATCTGCTAGGTGGCGCTAGTAACAATATTTCAACGATTTTCTGTATATCGAGAAAGTTGATTTTTTTGGCAAAGCTTTTCAGGAGAACACGGGATACCTGGTTGTGAAAAATTTGATTGAAAATTCTTTCGCTGAAAGGTTGTTGTCTGCACTAAATGTGTCTAGACTGTGATGGAGCATCGACTCATGGAAGTTTTTAATAACGCATAACTCAAATACATTTTCAACAAGTTTTATTCTTAATGACATTTTATGTTATTACTGTGGCATTTACTTCTGCTCACATCGGTCTAACTTAAAACATTAGCGTTCATGTTGAGCATATACTTTCGTCTATATCACTTACATTTAAATTATACACAACAATTTTGGTTTTCGGAACAGTACAAATTATGATTTGTTTTGTCTGAAAAAAAAAATGCCTAGAAGACGGACATTCTAAATTATGAGGATCTCGGGATAGAAATTTCCTTCAAAAATTAGACAAAAATGCAAAATAACTGAATCCCTATTAGGTAGACTTTAAATATTTAAATTTGTTGCCGAATAAATCAACGTTCTATTTTAACATATTCGTGAAATAGTGACATCCAGGGAACAACATTTGAATTACTTTTATCACTATCAGACAGATATTGAGGCTCTGAACTGCTAGACAAAAACACCAAATGTTTAGCTATTCAGAATCTTCAGATGCAGAAGATTGGAGAAAAATTGTTTGTAACACAAAATAGAGGATGAATATTTACTCAATTTTCCACCTCAGATGGCCCTTGGTGTATTGAACGACCAGTTTTGGTAGACTGACACTCAAATCTCAACCATTGAGTTCTCGCACAAAAGAAAAATCATCTGAGAACTGATTCGAAAAACTCACGCATGAGACAAAATCACTTGTTCGCGCTAATGCCGTCAAAAGTGTTTGAATCATAAAACATATAGGAAATCTCTTGAGCCCCAAAAACATTGTTCACTTCAGATAGATTCGTTATATTTCTAGCAGAAGACCTAAAAGCATAAGTTCCGACTCACTCATGATGTTGTGGCTGTTGAGTTGCGTGAGCTGCATCTCATACGTGAGCAGTATTGAGCAAGAAAAGTAAGAATTAGAGGTTTTCGCAACACTGTGACCAACATAAGTGGCATATAAGCAGTAGGCTAGGAGAAAACGAGCTGGATATTGCTAGGATGAGCAGGTAATATGACGGGCCCAATGCACAATAGCCTGAAAAAATAGATAAGTCTCCGTCCCATGAAATAATTAAAGTATTCCAGGAGGACAACGAGGTTTCTGACCTAACTCAAATACGAGTGGAGTGATTGGGGTTTCCCCTCGCTTCTTTGTTACTCTTACTCAAGCGCAGAGGGTAGCCGACGGTCGAGACGTGTGCGGACAAACTGCGAGTCATCGCCGAGAGCCTATTCCCAAAGCATGACCTTACACCACACCGTATGGCAATGGACAGGTAGGAAATGCTGAAGCTCAGATCTCCAACGATGAGCTTATAGCAGCGGTGAAAGCGCTGAAGCTGAACAAGGCCCCTGGTCCGGACGGAACCCCCAACGTGACATTTAAAGCAGCGGTTCGTGCATATCCAGATATGGTAAGGAAGATTATGCAGAAATGGGTCCAACGCTGTGGAATGCAATGTACAACGGGTCCTATCGCTGGAGCTTCCCAAGGGGGTCGAGTTCGTCGGCTTCGCCGATGGCCGGAAAAAAATAAAAATGAAATAGATTTAGTATGTTCCAATTTCGGGTTAGTGGAATATTCAACGGGCCAAGTATGAGAAAAATCTTCGAACCCTCCGTGGGCCGCACAAAATGAGGTCGTGGGCCGGATGCGTTGGGCAGCCCTGATTTAAACCATAGATGGGAAAATGTTTGAAATTAACTTAGTACAAAATTTACATACAAACAACATGCCTACAAACCAATGCTGATTCCTGGTTAGCCCATGATCTTTTTTATAGACATTATCAGAAAAAGATATACTGCACGAGGAAGAGATATATCAGCACTGCAACAAATTGCACAACGAAGATTATTACATCACGTATCGTAAATTTATCTAACGAGGCTTGCCGAGTTGAATAATTACGACGAATGCTATAAAAATCGAATTCTACAACGAGTTGCGTACACCTTTTTTAGATTTCGCAAAAGGTCACTTGAGAGTATCAGAAATCATATCGAGATGCGTTCACCTTTTATTTTGCAATTTCTGAAAATTGTTGTGTAATGATTAAATAAGGAACTCAAAAGAGTTGCGTAATGAAGATGCGTTGCATGATAGTAATTAAGCAACTGATTTCAGTTGCGTAATGACTATTACAACTCTGCATAATTTAGTACAGTATACAGTACTCTTACCAATTTCATGTCAGATTGGCATGACGAAAAACTACCTATTACGATGACAAATTTGAAAAACACTATTTAATTACCGTCATTTTTATCACCTAAATACATCAGCTCTACAAAACTAAACCTCACTCGATTTCCACAAGGCACACATGTAGCTTCAACATCAACCAAATGCAATTACACTACAACCCCGAAAAAAAAAGTTCCCATTTTTTAACTAGATTACCGGGGCTCTCGTGGGTCTCCGCTTTGGGTTCCGTTTGCTTCCGGAAAATGGCTCAGTTAACCGGATCCCTTGCCTTTTAGGTTTAATTGGAAATTTATATTTTTCATCTCATTACACCGTTCTTCGCCCGCCGCGCTGTTGTTCTGTTTCGCTGCTGGGCGCGCCCCACGGTCCCTTGTCACACCTTTTTAATTACGGGACCTTTTTTCTCCGTTGGTGCTTCCCGGCAAGTCGGATTCGTTGGAAAATTCTCGGTCTCGATGCGCGACAAAAGATAACAGGCCGTGTAACAGGAACGCGTAGGTTCGTTTGAAGTTTTTGTGGACCGAAGAAAAAAAAAGAAAGCAAATTGGACAAGATTGGAGGGTGAACTCAACAAGTTTTTTGGTCGGAATAGGGTGACAGAGTGTTGGAAGATTGGTGAATGGGAGTAACCGAAAGTTTAATGTTTTAATAATGGTCTTTTGAGAATTGCTTAGATTTGGAGGAACGAAAATTTTGCTTAATTCTACGCCTTAAAGATTGATTGGAAGAAGAGATAATAAACGTTTCAGAGATGGCTTTCTTGTCTGAAAATTAGGGCGTTGGCTGTGGAAAAATAAATGAAAACCATTCCTAGTGAATTTGTAAAGTAAATTAAAGTGAAGTAAATTCCTATTTGGTTTATTCCAAACATTGTATACATTTCTCTTAGCTCGAAGGTTATAACAACAGTTAGTCCATTTTAGTACAGCATACAATATGGCCGACCTGAAAATTTGTTGGAAGATTATAAGCTTGCTCTTACCACAAAGTTTTGATTTTCTGGTAATAAGTGGATACAGACATTTTATATATTTGTTACATTTGGCTTGAATGCCCTCAATGTGATTTTTGAAAATTAAATTGTTATCTAACATGAGTCCTAGATAATTAACTTCATCAGATCAATTCATTGGAACCCCTCTCATCGTAACAATGTCAGCTTAATGTTGAAAAAAATAGAGCTTTCGGTTTGTGTGGGAATATTATAAGTTGAGCATTGGATGCACCAGCCACTTTTAGAAGAATGAAGAAAACGTATCCAATTTTTTTCAATTTAGTATAGATGACACCCAGGATTCGTCCTTTGACATCCGCAAACAAAAAAAGTTAACATCCCTGAGGTAACTCAGGTAAGTCACATATAACAATATTCTATAATATTGGCCAGCTCTCACAGGAAGTCTTTCAGTCTTAGTGTTCTGATAATAAACCTGAAGTATACGATTTGACAGATAACTTTGGATTATTCGATGTACGAAAGCAAGCTGATTTGACGATAGCTGAAATCTTCTGCAGGATTTTGTCTGGTTTTGAAATTGGTATATTCTAAGAACATGCCAATTGAAAACAATTGTTAAATATATCAACCAAAAATGATAAACTACTCTCAGGAAGTTTCTTGATGAGCATGTAGAAAATTCCATCAATACCAGGGGCTTTCATATTTTTGAATTTTATAATAATAATTCTCATTTCTTCCAAATCAGCCTCCCAGGAATTTCCGAAAACGTTCTCTTGATCGAGAGTGCTTTCAAAATTCTGAGTAACTTGATTTTCATTTTGACTAGTGAGTGCTTAATTAAAATTATGCGTGCTTTCAAACTGCACAGCAAGGTTTTAAGCTTTTACGCAGTTTTATTAATTTATTTTCCTCTTTGAGGACCGGAATTGGCTCCTGAGTTTTTTTTTACAAATTTTTGATAAATTCCAAAAGGGTTTAAAGCCGGAGTCATCATCCATAAACATGGACTCGAATTTTACTTCACATTTTGGTATTACAATCCCTCTTGCTTCATCAATGGAATTAGTTAATGTTTCGAGAGCACTATCAATATCAAAATTTGTTTGCATTGAAATGTTAACAACAAGATTACCATCGATGGAGCAGAAGAGGGCCCCACCCTGACCGACGAAAAAAAAATCCAAAAAAACATTTTTAGAATACTGCCAACAATTTCTTCAAAACATAAGAAATTGCTTCAAGAGTTATAGCAAAGAATTTAAACTACGAATTATCCCTTGAGGAATTCTCCCCCAATTATTAGGGATTCTCAAAACATTCCTCAAAATTAGTTATAGAAAATGTGTAAACATCCAAGAGTTCCTCCGAATTTTTGTTCAAGAACTCAATCAGGAATGGATGAAGTGATATAATTTGATTTCAAACAGGAAATACATCTTGTATTGACGCATACGAAAGAACTTGAAACTATTGAGAACCATAGCTACAGGTCCAAAGCCCTGATAAAGGTGGATGCTTGTGATGGCTATAGCCGTGGTCATCATGTAAAGAACAAGGGGACAATGCTGTATCGTGTCAGCACCGAGGAGGCAGCCCCTCTAGCACGATGTAGGTAGCGCAACCCTGGTTAGTTGGCCTATCGAAAACTTTTCACCAACCAAGAAAGGCAAAAGAAAAACGGATTGATTTTACGGCAATAGTCCCGGCAACGAATAAAGGACATCGATGGAAAGTTGGATCTTGGAACGTGAGAACTTTGAATGAATCCGCGCGTGTTGGGCTCCTGGCTCGTGAACTGCGGAATGTCGGCGTGAACCGGAGAACGCGAATTCCGAGCGGTAGACCCTATCGCCAACACTTCATTCAAGTACCACATCTACTACAGCGGTGGCGACAGAACAAAACGTGGAGTTGGCTTCATAGTGATTGGGAAGCAGATGAAGCGAATTATTCGGTGGATACCGGTAAGCGACCGAATCTGTGTGTTGAGAATGAAGGGCAAGTTCTTCAACTACAGCCTGATCAGCATATATGCGCTAACGAACGATAAGCCTGATGACATTAAGGATGAGTTCTATGAGAGCCTAGATAAGGCCTACGGAGAGTGCCCAAAACAAAACGTCATTATAGTCATCGGCGACGCAAATGCGCAGATCGGGAAAGAAGATTTCTTCCGACCCGTCATTGGAACGGAAAGCCTTCATTCCGTTACCAATGATAATGGCCTGCGGCTAGTAACCTTCGCTGCTGCTAGAGGGATGGTAATCAGCAGTACCTACTTTGCACGAAAGAATATCCACAAACACACCCGGCGACCCCGAGTGGCGATGCCTGCTTCCAAATAAACCACGTGCTGGTTGATGGGCGACATTTCTCAGATATCATGGATGTCAGGAACTTCCGAAGTCCTAATATCGACTCGGATCATTATCTCCTTGTACTAAAATTCTGGCACAGTTATCCAGCATCACGAGTTCCACAACAAACAGAACGCTGCGCTTCAGTATACAACGCTTGTCGACTGATGGGGTAGCTGCACACTCTATCCCTATCCACGAAACTGTGACAACAACGGCGCGGGAAGTGATTGACACTGGTCAACGACGAAGACGAAACGACTGATTCGATGAAGATTGCCAGAGAATGACAGACATGAAGAATGTTGCCAGGAGCCATATGCTTGTGGCCGGTACCCGACAGAACAGAGAGCGGTACAGAGCAGCGAGAGCCGAAGAAATGCGAATCCACCGCAGAAAGAAAAGGCAGTACGAAGAAAGTGTGGTAGCTGACGCTCAAGAAAGCATGAACCGAAATGATATGCGGAGATTCTATGCAACGGTCAATGGTGCGCGGCACAATACCGTTCCAGTGCCCGCCATGTGCAATGATCGAGAAGGGAATTTGCTGACCGATAAAACGGCGGTGGCTGCTAGGTGGAAGGAGCACTTTCAGCAATTGTTGAACGGTGAAAAAGGAAATGTAGCGAGGAACATGATGAATATAGATGATGACGATCAAGCTGTGGACACACCGACCATAGGAGAGGTTAAAAAGGTCATCAGCGAGCTGAAGATCTGTAAGGCTGCTGGGAAGGACGAGATTCCGGTCCAAATTCCGGGAGTATAACTTGCAGACTCACCATCTGTTTATTGATTTCAAGGCGGCGTACGACTCAGTGAAAAGAAATGAGCTTTGGCAGATAATGACTGAACATGGTTTTCCGGCGAAAATAATGAGGTTGATACGTGTTAGGCTGGATGGTTCGAAATCAAGTGTTCGGATCGCAGACGAGGTGTGAACCTCGTTCGTGACGTTAGACGGATTGACGCAGGGAGACGCACTTTCGAATTTACTGTTCAACACTGCACTCGAGGGAGATCTGGCATGCAGAGATATGGCACTATTATCACAAGGTCGCACATGCTCCTTGGCTTTGCGAACGATATTGACCTAATTGGAATCGATCGCAGGTCAGTGAAAGAGACCTACGTGCCTCTGAAGAGGGAGACAGCGAGGATAGGCCTAACTATTAATTCAAAATGAAGTACATGGTTGCAGGTAGAGATAAAGTCAGGCATGGTGGTGTAGGTGCTGAGGTAGTGTTTGATGGGGATGTGTTTGAAGTTGTTGAAGAATTTGTTTTCCTTGGAACACTTGTGACATGTGACAACGACGTTTTCCGCAAAGTGAAAAGACGTGTTACGGCTGGGAATAGCACCTTTTACGGACTACGTAACTAGCTTAGGTCCCGCAGCTTGCAAATGGAAACAAAATTATCCCTGTATAAAACATTGATTCTTCCGGTGGCTCTCTACGGGCACGAAGCGTGGACGTTGAAAGAGCCAGACCAGAATGCTCTCGGTGTTTTCGAGCGTAAAGTACTGCGGACAATACTCGGTGGGAAACTCGAAAATGGTGTGTGGCGCAGACGCATGAATCACGAGTTGTATCAAGTGTACAAAGATGCGAATATTATCAAGCGTGTAAAATACGACAGACTTCAGTGGGCTGGTCACTTCGTGTTCGCTGGCTGTACGCAGTGGAAGAGGACCTGGCGACCCTAAACGTTCGGGGCAACTGGAGAAGTTTCGCCCAAGACCGACGAAGATGGAGCTCTACAATACGCCCGGCAATGGTGTGACGGTAGGTATTAACGCATCATACTGATTGGTCTGTGAATAAAGTTTGTGATAAGACATGATCCGAGATGATTTCAAATTTAAGTTAATGTGACGCTTATATTGAGCTATTCGGTAATCCAGCTCATATGGTTATTAAATTAATGAACTCACTACGCATGGTAAAGATAGATAAACTATGGTGGAATAATGAAAAAAAAAATCCACTTGTTTGGCTGGGATTTGAATTCAGGACCCTTGTATACTAGACGAGCGCTTTACCAACTAAGCTACCGAGAAACTTGGTGACCTAGTAACTTAGAAGGTTACATGTTTCGAATTCAAATCCCCACACATCACGCAGGCCCATTTCATAACCCATATCCATCTATCTCATGTAGACGAGTGCGATTTATTTAGTGTTGTGAAATATTGTAAATGTTGTACGCCTATGAATGGTGATCAAGTCGATCATTACGATAAACAAACAAGTTTGAATCTCTTTTGAATTTGGATGCAGGTTTAAAATAAGTTTATGTAATAACTGCTATAAGCATGTTACTAGTTGTTAACCCGTATAGGCCTGAGTGAATGCGAAAATTCTAAAAACCTCACCGCTCAGCGAATTCTTAATGGATTCAAATGATTTTTTGTCAGTATACTGGCACATATATCTAGTTTCTAGAAGTGTACAGAGGAACGCGGAAATATTCCTGTGGCCGGAGTTATACCGGTGGGTCACTGGGTCAGGTCGGGTGAGAAGGGTACTGTGCGTTTGTGCCCCTGGAGGTAGGCAAATTTCAAGTCACAGATGATTTCCGGAATCGGCTATAATATGGCCACTACATGACGGAATTTGAAGAAAATTGCATCAGTGAAAACGTTTTAGGAAATGATTAAATTAGATAACTATGAGTTTTGCATTAGATTTATCCTACAAATGACCATTTTCGAGTCTCGGAACGCCTCAAACTTACGATAAAGTGGCTAATTTATATCAGAACATTTGTGTCAAGCTTATGGGAACGCATTTTAGTGTACAGTTATGTTTGAAGTCTACTTTTCGAGAATTGAAACGGTTTAGTATCCAACCAACCTATAGCCGGTTCTTCCGGGCATTAAGTCCGAATGGCCACATCTGGTTTATTTTGAACGTTGCAAAACTCTTCATTTATAACGTTGAATATCAGATCTTAATGATTTACGCAAATTAAAATGATTGTCATTGCAAATAAATAAAGGTAACTCGGCATGTCCCAAAAATAGCCCTTTTTTACCCGACTTGACCCAGTGACCCACCGGAATAACTCCGGCCACAGGAATATTTCCGAGTTCCTCTGGCTACTTCTAGAATCTAAATAAGTAGGCCAGTGAACTGACAAAAAATCATTTGAATCCGTTAAGAATTCGCTGAGCAGTAAGGGTTTCAGTATTTTTGCTTTCACTCAGGCCTATACGGGTTAAAAAATAAACAGATCGTTCTTTTTACCATTCAAAGAACAAGCATTCAAATTCATAATATTTAAACGAATATTTGGATCCATTAGAGAAATGTAATCCAATAACAATTTTATTAAGCTTACCATAAACTTGGATTGCTCAGACATAGTCGTGGTTTCGAAAATTGCATCAACCATTTGATTCAATTGTTCAGTTAAAAATTCGAAATCAGAGAGGAAAAAGGTTCCTAGAAGTCGGTACACTTTCCGATGATTTCATTATGAGATTTTTTGAAGATGAAGAGACGGGATTGAAGTTACCTTGCGGTGACATGTTTATTTCCCTATTTTACCCTTACGAAGAAATTTGAAAGGGAGGAATGGAAATTACCTTACCTTGGCATAGAATTCAAAAGATTCCGTTTAACCGTCGGAACAAAATAAACTTGTGAATGAACATGATAGAAATTTACATGATGCGTATGATTATCAAGCCGCTTATTTAACCGAAAAATTTAAAATTGTTGGAGATTCTGCCTGGGGAGTTCAGGCTACAAAAACGTCCCCGTTCATCTGCCTGTTACGAGCCTCGATGATTCGTTTGCGTAAATGGTAATCCAAAAAGTTAGACTAAAAGTTGCCCTCGTAATTTGCAGATACATTTTTTGGTAACTGCCTTCACAAGACAGATGACCTTTGCGTTAGAAAAATCGTACATATAGCATCCATGCGGCAATGTTTAGTATCATGATTCCACTTCTGGCTCCGACGGCACTGAATGGGGTTCTGGTAATTTCCTCCAGGTTTCTGGAATTGTTCCCATGTCAAACGGACATTGAACATTAGTCTTGCTTTTAACAAAGCTTTAATATTATTTAGATCACTTTTGTTGAATTGAACTAAACAATACACTTGAGAAGGACTTTTTCGAAGAATGCCAGATTGGGTGTACTTTTTCATAATGGTTACTTGGACTGGGGAAAATTCCATTTTTTATCACTTCAGGTGACTTATAGTCACCTTCAAAATGTTTGAGCAGAAGCTCGCGATTTTTAAGTGTTTCCGGCAAAACGCAACAGTCTCCTTTCTTTGCGATTTGGAAGGAAACCTTGATTCCCCTGATGGAGTTCAAGATCTCCTGCCTAAATCCCCCAAATTCGGAACAACTACCCACGATAGGCGGCACTCTTTGCTTCCTTACTTGAATCAAAGAGCCTGGGCTAGAGACTGCTTCGATTTGGTGTTCGGAAAATTTGTCTAGAGCATCGAACTGATTGCTCATTTCGATGCAATTATCAACATTATCCATTTCACCTTTGGAAGAAAGCGCGCATTCCGGAGAAACGTCCTTTCTTCCTTTCTTGCCACGTTTAGTGACAGTTTTAAACCCCACTTATTTGGGAGGATGTTGTGAATTCAGAGATTCACCCTTCCTTTTGTTTATAGTTTCAACCATGTTTAGTTAATAAACGAAAGAAGAAGTGATCTTCTACGAGTTTTGTTTTCCAAGGTGGTGTCCAAGAAGGATTACCACCGCTTGCTTTCGCTAACGAGTCCAACGAAAAATCGAAGGCACAGGTCCAAACAAGGATTAAAAATTGATCATGTGTATGAAATGTAGCAATGAAAGTGATGGTATTGTAGCATCGAAAGTGCTATTATTTTGCTTTAGGATGCTGACTTACGCCAAAAAAGTATTTGTATCTACACAGCACGAGTGTACGATGTGCACTGACATCTAATTTTTAATACCCTGACTCTTCTCCATTATAAAGATCGCATTTCGTGTGTGAGCGAGAGGAACCATCAACCGTTGCACTTAATCATCATTAACGGAGGCACCTTTGATGTGTCAGTCGCATGTATCCACCTAAACCACCTATTCCATCAATTTACTCACGGTTGAAGTCCTCTTCAAAGGCAAAAGCACGCCCTCTTCATGTCACTCTTGACATAGTGCCGTTTGTGTTCGGTCGGAAAGCCCACGCAGAAAAAATAACTAGTTCAAGCCCATCATCGACATCTCGGCATCGTCCGTCTCCCTCTCTCACTCTCACATAGGCACAAGTCCGCCAGAGGCGAATTCCAGCAAACAAGATGCACTTCTTCCTCCCTCCACAGTCACCATTCCGTCAACTTACCTACAAAAGAGAAAAGCCAGAGAAAAAGTACGAAACGAATTAGATTGATTATCCGAGTAATGAAGCAAACTTGAGTCGAAACTGGAAAACCGAGTAAACCGACCGAAAAGCATGAATATCCTATGTGCATATGATACCAATTAAACACGTGTTCCAGATTTGCTTCGCTCCATGACGATGACGACGACGAGGACGACCACCGAGAAGCAGCAATAGTGCACACGAGCTAGGGCTCCCCACCGCACTTGCGCCCACCCCACACTGCATCAGCATCAACGCCACGCCGCCTTTGTCGTTGAGAGTCCTTGTGCAGCGCCCGACAACACAGTAGGCAGTACAACCGTACTTTGGAATTGTGACGTAAGCGCCAGAATGTCTGATTTATTTTAATCGATTAAGAACTTCAAATACTTTTCAATACAACAATTCAATAATACGAACATTTCTAAAAAGGTAAATTACGTGATAAAATTAAAACAGAGAGATGTAAGCGAAATTTTCGCTACTGTGTGATGTAAGGATTGTATAAAAAAGCAGCGTTCAAGATGATTATTCTCCAAGCCTATTACATTTTTGTTACGAAATTTCTGGCCAACCATCAATATTATGTATAATTTGAGATAGCATAACAAAGACTGACTGAACATATCAATGGTTGCTATTTCATGACTGATCGGAAGTGGTAAGAATTGTTCTTCGATCAGCTGAATAAAGGATGGGATTTTCCGCATATTCTCGAAGTGTACATTTTAGCAGCTCTCATATTATTGATCAATGACGGCGCCGACCAAGTCCTGACAGTCAGTTGGGATGGGGAAGGAATGTTAGTGTGTAATTATTCTTGTTTCTAGAGACCGAGAATACCTCTGCATCTCCACAATCCCCTCGGGAAGGGTGTTGATTAATGAGTTACGATAAAGATCTGGGAATTACCTTTAGTCTGTGATGCGATGCATGGATAAGGAGAAAAATACGACTTTTAATTAAAACTAGTGTTGCATATTTGTTTTTCACTAGTAGTGCGTTTGTGAAATAATTGATTAAAACATTTTTTTTTACCAAAATTGTGCTCTAGGCAACACTTTTCCATTATTTATATGCATTTTATACAGATGTTAATTTCGTAATGGGTGCGAAAATTCAATATAAATACAGTTTTAAAGAAATTCATGTACCGAATATTTCACTCCGTCGCGCTTACGTCCCATTTCCAGATTACGGCAGCATCAGTCGTCAGTCGTCGTTGGTCGGTATGACTACGGCATAGCGCAAGAAATCTCATAATCTTCCCATCCTAATAAAAACCCATCGACATAGAAGCCGTGTGTATTCGTTTCCATGCGCCCCTCTTGGCTCATTCGGCTCCCTGGTTCGTCTTCTTTTCTGGTTGGAGCCAGAATCAGAACTGAGAGGCCGCCGTGAGTGTGTATGTGCATGCAATTGCAAAATTGCATGTTGTGTATCTTCGTCATTCTTGCAACGCAAAAAAAAAAATGAGTCGGTGTTCCCGAGCAAAGGTGGATAAAATGATGATGTCACATTGATAACTTGCTTAGGGATTTGCTCAAAAGATTTTTCACAAATTTTCAATCAAGTTCAATCAACTTCTAAAAAAATTTATGCAAAATCTGTAAATAAAAATGAGATCGGCTTTCTGTTGGATCGGGTTACTTCGATCCCTCGAGCAGTACAAAGTAAAATATGTCATAGTCCTAGCAATCACAAGTCTTGGCTCCTTCTTCTCACAACGGAGAAACAGGGAGCTTCTTTGACGTAAGTATCCATCGAGTCGTTCGGTTTACTGTTTAACGCAATCAACGGTGCTGAGTTCAGTTCACAAGTTGCAATATTAATCTTGGAGGACAATAATATCTCACCCAAGTTAAC
Source organism: Aedes aegypti (assembly GCF_002204515.2). NCBI lineage: Eukaryota > Metazoa > Arthropoda > Insecta > Diptera > Culicidae > Aedes > Aedes aegypti. The sequence continues at coordinate 114,698,128 of NC_035107.1, read as the reverse complement.
CTTTGTGCTTAAAAGTATGTTTTGAATATGATTCTTTATGAACGCATTACCAATTCGCATTACCCATTACCATTCCAATACCTATGAAAAATACCTTTCTCTTGAATGAACGGCCTATTATCAAAAGATGGAAAAATCTCTGATGAAATTTTAAGCAACTATTATGCGAATAGTCGTTATACAGTATAACTACAAAGAACTGCCGATGATTTAAAGAAGGTAAAACTCCCAATCATAATATTTAACTAAATTGTTGCTGATAGTAATTAAATCAGTATAACTCGTAGCCTATGTTTAAAAGAAGGAAAAATGTATGATAAAACCATTGAAAAGCTAACCGTTGGTAACCGAAAAATGAATTAATCGTTAGTTTGGAGTCTGTGTAGAGTTCACAACTTCCTCCTGAATAAAAGAATCATTTATATAATTTTCTTGAAGCACTTATTTAGCGACAAACCTGAAGTCATACCACATCTTAAAAATCAACAAATTAATAAACTGAACAGCTACTGGGTCACAATTGTTAAATCTTCACATCAGCGATGCAGCAATTTGATTTTTCATTTCGTTTTTCGACCAAACGGCATTCGGCCAAATTACCCGTTCGGCCAGATGACATTCGGCTAAAAGGCGTTCGGCCAAACGGCATTCGGTCAAACGGCATTCGGTCAAATGGCATTCGGCCAAATAACATTCGACCATATGGCCAGACACCAAAATGATACATATTGCAAACCCTTCAATAAGAGAAAGAAATAAAAAATGGAGGTTCTCAAGGAATTCCCGGGAGATTTTAAAGAGATTTTCGAAGCTCACACAGTTTCTCAAAAATATAATAAGTTTCACAATATTTTTGAGAAGTATTGAAGAAGATCCTAATAATTTGCAATGGTATTCATGGGTTTCTATCAAAAATACGGGAAATGCTATGGGAAATCATGACTATCCTTTGGCAATCTCTGAAGTCGCGTACCCCATGAGAACTATTTGAGTTTCCTCGAATCATGCAAAGGCTCACTGAGACCTATTAACAGCGTTTAGAAAACTCCTTTGAGATCGCTTTGAAAATCTTCATCAGCCCCGTTCACCATTAAACTCCTTGAAAGCTCCTTGAGAACAACAGGTTAATTCTTCCTTTAAAAACCCCTTGTAATCTCTAAAAAACCCAAGGAATCTTTGTAGACCTCTTGGAAACCCAAGGCACCTTCCGAGGATCTTTTGAACCATATTTTGGAAACTCTTCATAAATCTTTAATCACCTCGAGGAATCTACTGAGAATGCTTTTAAAATAAGTTGGAACCATTAAAAGCAATTATCATACCCCCTGGAAACTTTGAGAACAATGAGAGAAGATTGATCGAATATTATTAATTGACTTTAATCATAAATTTGCAGATAGCAATTGTATTGTATTTTATATGACAATTCCAAGTTGTATTCTACCGAAACCACTAAGAATCCGTGCTCTCATCTTCAATTCTTCGCAGCGGCAGACAAACGTCTACATATATTCCTCCCTACAATGTATGTAATTGATGTAACGTCAAAATAAGAAATTCATCCGAAACATCTGCCCGCATCTCATGCTGGGTAAAAGTTATTTTTTGCACAAATCATGATTGCATCACTTACTACCCGTCAGGCACAATTTTGCAACCTTGTCCGGAATGAACTATTACACAACAAACGGGCCGATGCGATGGGTTTGAGGCAAAATGAATCCATCTAACCTTTCCCGAGTGTCTCTTCAGTGTGCGCCATGGGTTCCATTTTTTGCTCACTACACGGTGGGGGATATTGATGGCAGAAGAGCGGTTGGGGCCCTCTCAATTCCCAACAACACGGCAACTACTTAAGGGTATGCGATATTGCGAATTATTCCGATCGAATTCCGTTCGAAACTAAATACCGCGGAATTTCATGGGATCTAATGATTTTATTTGAAACTTTACCTAAATATATAAAGAATCAATCGAGGCAATAGAAGATTAACACAATTTTTGTCTAAAATTATTAAACAAATATTCTACATTTGTTCCAAAGTTTCAGCATTCGATGTTCTATAACTCTATAACTCATTTGTACTGTACCAGGGAGTGAGCTTCAGAATCATTTTCAAAATTTTATTTTGTATCCTATGCAGAGCTTTCTTCCTGGTATTACATCAGCTAGTCCATATTGGTACAGCATACAACATGACCGATCTGAAATTTTGTTTGATGATCAAAAGCTTGTTTTTACGATAAAGTTTTGATTTTTTGTTAATAAGTGGATACATTAATTTTATATGTTTGCTAAATTTTCAACCTCAATGTGATATTTGAAAGTTAAATTTTTATCCCGCATGAGCCCTAGATACTTAACTTCATCTTACTAATTTATTGAAACCTCTCTCATCGTGACAACATGTCTACTTGAAAGTTTCAAATAAAGTGAAAAAACATACCGAACTCTTTTGCAATCTACTTAATTTATATCACATACCCTTCCAACTACATCTCTTACGACAACAACAGCAGTGACAACACCCAACGCCCGTAAATAGAGCAAGATTGAGTGAAGACCACCGCCGGGGCAGAGGCAACGATCGTTCAGAAAAAGAAGGAGGCGAAAAAAGCTGCCCAGGCCAGGCCATCCACTTAGAGTCAGATAACTTAATAAACTTCCATCATAATTTTCCGCCAGCCAGCGGCAGCAGAAAGCACCCCGGCAAGAGTCGACGAGCGTCATCGTTCGTCAGCAATGTGAGCGGGAAAAGTATACTTACCTACATAGTTGGTTTGGTCGTGATGCAAAAAATAGAACTTGAGGGCAAAGAAGAAGAAGAACTACACACGGAACGGATCGTTTGGGAGAGGGATGATTCGACGCGCGTTCAGGATCGAGGTGGAACAATTTGCCTGGTGCGGCCCTGAGCTTGTATTCTGGGCACTGCCAAGGAGGAGTAATTCTGGTCAATCATGAAGATTTTTCTTTGCTGTCCTTATTGGTCTTTTCATTAATATTTAATAATTTTAAAAACTGTTTTAGCTTTACTATATACCAAATAATAGCTTGCGGAATTCAGACATTTTTTTCTGAAATTTACCGAGCTCTTATTTGCATTAAACCGAATCTTCAGTTCGAATGCTGGATAGTTCAGACTGACGATTGGAAAATACAGGAGGTTTGGACAGTGTGGGCTGAAATGCTCCAGCATGGCACGCGGCAAAACATGGAACGATACAGACTGAAGCGTTCTCAAGAATTGCGGAAGTTCTATCAGAAGCTCAACGCATCCCGCAAAGGCTTTGTGCCGCGAGCTGAAATGTGCAGGGATAAGGATGGGAGCATTTTGAAAAGTGGAATCAGCACTACGATGAACATCTGAACGGCACAGAAAACACAGATGTGGAACTTCTCTTTACCATAAACCTATTGTAACTTTCTAAACCTCTTGTACCTCTTATACTCCTACTATTCTTTCACCTGGTCCACCATTATTTCAATAATCTCCTGCACTGAAAAGCTGGGTTCCCACTTCCAAAGCACCGACAAGACAACTAGGTCGGTGGTCTTCTACCATGGGAAAATCCCGTCGAGCTTTGGACTTATGACGTAATCCAATTGTAATTTTCTTTCAAGTTCAACTTCAAATGCTAGGAGAGCCAACCTCCTAGCTACCCGAGCAGAAGAAAATAACTACTGAATACCAAATTGAGGCATTCCATACCAGATAATTTCCAATACTTACAACCTGAATGGGGTATGAAAGAGCCCTGCATAAGAGGTAAAATACCTCAAATAATACCTTCCGCATATTCTACAAATACCAAGCTGATAACTAGATCAGGTATTGTAATACCTAAATAATACTTGATGGATTTTCATATAAAAGTGAAATTTTTCAATACTAGTTCAATACCTCCAGCAATCCTCAATAGCTGTCGAATACCAAAATGAAGTATTTTTAATTGGTTTGAACATTTTTTTAAATACCATTCTAATACCAAAATGAGGTATTGATAACTGAACAATACCTAATTGAGGTATGATACCAAAATATAGTATGCATAAGTTATTGGCGAGTTATTCTTTCCTCCTCGGGTAGGCATTGCCATCTGCAATACCTTTTCGTGCACAGCAGCTAGACTAGCTGTGGCATCGATTCCTTCACGTACTGCTAACTTGGAGCACGACCTCCCGGTAAGATATTGCCGTGTACAATACCTTGTCGAATATGGCATCTCACGCGTCAAAGCATCAACTCCTCTAACGACCTCTTAATTGGAGCACCACCTTGAAATAGGTGTTCAAAACCTTATAGAGTATGGCATCTTGCGTGCCATAAAATCGACCTCGTTATTGGGGCACCACCTTAACAACTAAGTATTGAAGCTCACAATACTTTATCGAGCACTGCGGCTTGATACCTAACCTCTAATTGTACCGCTAGCTTGGAGAGCTAACCTCCAAGCATAATGCTACTACCTAAAGCACCATGTTCAGTACGGCATCTCGCGTGCCGTAGCATCGACCCTCTCTAGCGAACCGCCCTAAAATAGCGTCCTTGGTAGTAACCGAAAGCTCTGATGAGCTTGAGCACCGACGCTTCTGTACTGTGATCATTGAATGGCACTTCTCGTACTGATCCAAACACGCCGCACTCTGCCCTTAATTGAGCCGTGGCGCGCACTCCACCAATAGATGATTAACATCTAACCTCTGATCGCACGACTGGTAATACGCAGTATCGCCCCTGAACCTTGGCCCTTTAGCGAGTCGAGTATGTCCGATCCTCAGCCGAGTCCGAATTTTCTGATCTGGAGGATTAGCACATTGACCGAGTAGCAGACCGCAATGGATTATGGTACTTCCAGACACACCATAACGAACCTAAATAATCAAGAACCAACGAGTCATCAGTGAAGAGGAAGGGTCTTCCGCTATACTGAGCCGAAACTTCACCATATGCAGCCATGGCTACATTAGGAATGGCCTTGGCAAGGAGGAGCGGTGCATTCTCACTCAAATCTACCTTCAGAGCCGACTCATCCCAGGCCCTTTGCCACAATCGAGGCCTTGTGCATAAACAGGGTAAGTCGGTATCCGTTAGCTTGTGCCACCAGGAAGGGGCCCTTTGAACTAAGGGCTCTCCGTCAGGAGGCTTACCCCTCTCGAGGGCCGTAAGACCTTGGTCGCCAGATGGAGGTGATGGATGGTGACTGAGGACCACCAGCAGTGAAACCACCGGCTAAGATTTAAGCGAGCCTGCGCAAATACTGTAGGCCTTATTGTACTGAGGAGTTAGGACTTTTAGGACTGGCGAGTCAACTTTGCTCCAGAGTTCCGAACCATGTAGCATCCTTGGGACAATCAATGACCTAGCAACCTTAGTTAAAGTGCAGTGGGAGGCCTCAGATGAACGACCAGTAAGGATCCGGAGAATGTTTAACTCGGCGTTGACAGACTCATTAAGGCGAAGTAGGCAGTCATTGAAATTTGTACGCGTCTTTGATGATTGTTGCTATTTTATCTCACGATTTCGAATCAAAGAAAATCTGTTGGTTTTGCACTGACGCAGCTGAAAAAGTATCAGCATACTTTATGCATGTTTGCACGAACAGTGAAACTTTTTCAAGTTAATATAAACTACCAAGACTGAGCATTATCACATTGAAATGCAAGCTGAAAAGACATCATTGTTGCCAAAACGAATGAGGGCTCTTTAGCCTTAACTGCCTTAGCGTGCTTAACAAACGTGAGTTTCTTATCGATACTCACGCCCAGCAGTTTCATCTCGCATACTGCCTTCACTGCCTGCTCACCAATGCTAACGACTGGTAGACTCGGTCGGTGGAGACGTGCAGCAAAAGTGCATAAGCTTATACTTCTCTGCGGAAATTATGAAGCCTACGCTATCTGCCCATCGGACCATGCTGTGGAATTGAACAGCATCTTGAATTTTATGCCTAATTAAGGTATGCGTTCAAAACCGCTGTTCATCGCATTGAGGAACAAAGTCTGCGATATGACAGACCCTTGCGGGATGCCATTCTCTAGCGTCTTCGTAGAGGAACTCGTGCCTCCGTACCAAACCTTGAACGCTCGATTCCGTAGAAAGTTTTCTACTTTGTTAATAATGTGGCCCTGGCAGTTTCATTTATTAAAAGTATCTGAGATCGGAAGCCTCCATATCATATCGTAGGCCTTGGACAAATTGAGGGAGACTACATCTACATGCAAATCGTCCGACGAGGGCTTGTCCAATAAACCATCGGGTTCTGAGAAGTACATGTCCGACCCGTAGCAGCACCGAAATGTGTTTTGCTGTGGGTAGATCCGTTCATGCCTCTCTAAATCCTTTGAAAAGCGTCGATTAACGTTCGAATACGTTCGAGTGTCTTATCCATGCAATTAAGTAACGTGATAAATCTATATCTTTCTGTTAGCGTCTTATCCTTCCCTGGTTTAGGGTTACGAATAGCGTACCCCTCCTTCCGCTCTGCAGTAATGACACTGAAGCGCCTTACCTGGTTCATAGTATCAAAAAAAGCAAACCGGACGATAATATTTAGCTTACTTAGGACAGCATAACCTATATCGTCAGGACCCGCAGCCTTTCCAGTACCGCGACTGAGGTCCCCTTCGAGCTCGTTCAAGTCGAAATCTCTGCTACAGTCTAATTCAAGACTACGGCGACATTCGTCAGAGTAGCTTAACTACACTTCGGCTATCGACTTGGCCCACAGGAAAGTATCACTTAAATTGCTGTTCGCCGACACCTTGGCGAATTGGTCTGCAAAGGCCTCAGCAAACTTTCCCACATCGTTTTGATTACATTGTAGACATCGGTACTCAACCAATGAACAGTCTTGCGACCGCCTCTACTGCCTGCCTTTGGGATGTTGCAATGAGCGGTCTCACGTATCAGTGTACACCATTCGGCTGTGATAAGCACCTTTGACCGTCAGGGAGTCCGCGACAGATATCTTTGCTGAACCCGTTCTAGTCTATCGGTAATAAGTCGTCAGGGCGCCTGCAAACCGGAAGCCATTGTCCAACCGGAATTGCAGAACCGACCCTGGCACTTGGCCGACCAACGTCGAGTCGAAGTAGGCTGATTCCACCGCCGGGGTTTAGCTGAGTAATTCGCAATACCGGCAAATGGTCGTTGGTGCGCCTGTGAACCGGATGTTTCCCTCCACCGAATCGCAGGACCGACCTCGGCATCTGACCGGCCAGCATCTAAGTCCACTGTCGGGTAATAGTTAAGTAGATCACTGACTGTTGCACCGGCAAATGATCGTCGGGGCGCCTGTGAACCAGAAGTTTCCCACCATCGGAATCGCTGGACCGACCTCGGCATCTGCCCGCATAGCATTAGTTCGGAAGATCAAGCAGAACAGAGGTTGAGACTGACGAAGTGCATGAGCACAGCCCTCTCCCGATTAAGTTGCGTTATGTAGTTCCGCGGGAGATCGAGGCACAGGAGCAGAAGAGAAAGTTTTTAGTGGTTAGGCACGTCTAAAGTGAGCCCACATTGTGCCAACACACAATAGGCCCGACTATTGAAGCTTTTTTTTGTACCCTACCTGACTTCTCAATACTCCACCTAAGCCTCGTCGCAGTAGACACGGGGTCTACGGCCTGTGACATTAAGATAGGAAAGTGATCACTATCGTGTAAATCATCGTCTACTTTCTAGATGAACTGGTTGGGGGCATTCTACGAGGCTTTGGAAAGATCTACCACTGATTCAACCCCAAAGGGTAGGATCGATCCTAGTCGGTCTTCCAATATTCAGTACCGAGCACCTTATCGTGTCGAGAAACTGGTACAAGCGCTTTTCTGATACAAGCGTATTCCATCTCCATGGGTAAGGTAAGGTAACCCCAGGGTAGGTAAGCTACCTTGAGCATGGTCTCTTGGAGTGTTACGCAAGAAGTCAGTGACTCATCCATGAGCTGGTTCTCAGTTAACCTCGATCGCAACCCGCGTGCGTTTCATTGTAGCAATACATGTGATGCCCAATCTCCAGTCTCGAGTGGAGTACAAGACATCGGTGATATCAGATCTGGTAGCAGTTTCGTATTCGCGTTCCGGCACCGATTCTAGGATATAACCAGCGCCAGATCCCTTTTTACGGCTGTTTCCTGAAACGGTCGCCTTCGGGAACAGTGCTTTTCTTCTTATTGCCAGTAAGAGGAAGTCCACTTCCAGAGCATGAAATGTAGATTTCACCAGCTTTCGCAAGCTGCCCCATAAGTGTCTTCCTGTCCTTCTCGATCCTACAGACCGTCTTTTGGAGCTGAAGACACTCGTTCTTCAATAGGGAGATCTTTTTAGTTAGACTCTTGTTAGATTAGACTGTTGATGTAGGAGCTGCTTTTCCAAACATTCAGCAGGTGTATTGGTATCAAGGCAAGGGTTCCGTGCCCACGCACTTTTCAGCACGTGTTACCACTTCCACCACCCTACCAATTGTCTTACTAACGGTGCTAGCAGGTGGATTCACTGTTGGCGTAGCAGCTTCCCGTTTATTGCCAGCACCTGCTGAAGAAGCGGTTTCACCTTTGCCTTTGCTCTTAGACTTGGGCTTCTTTTTTTCGTTTAAGCTTTCTTCTTCACAGGTTACGCTTTGGGTCCAACGCTTTTAGCTGCTGTATAGGTACATCAATTGTAGTCTTAGCGACGTCAACGTAAAACTTCCCCTTTTATTACTGTTGTAGACTTTCCTAGCGTCCCGAAATGAGACACCAAGGTCTGTCCGTAGCCGTAGAATACCAGCCTCCTTTACGTAAGACACTTGCGGTTCCATGCCACGACAGTTGGAGCAGAAAGCCTTTGCTTAACACTTGTCGCCTACGGCATGGATGCCCGAGCAGACCCGACAACGAGGCTTACCCTTGCAATCTTTTTTACCATGCTCATATCCGAAGTAGTTGAACACTGCAAAGGTAGGGCATCAGGCGCGGGTTCTGATGGGCAAGAGTCACGTCGCAATGACAGTGCTCTCATGAGAGCAACTTTAATGTTGTTTTGCTATTAATATTTCTATCTTATTTTAATGAATTTCAGGAAGTAAATGTGTTTGATGAGTTGAGTGGATATTCTTCCATGATTCCAGCAATATAAATAACAATCATACCAGATAATGAACAAAAAATTATTATGTTTACGATTCCGTCACGAGCCGTAGCGACTGGAAAATGAAAGAGAATTTGAAAAAAAATCGCTGTCATTGTCTCGCCGTCCGATGACAGTGAGGAAAGCATCTACGAAAAATTCGCACGACACTCTTCATTTACATTGACACTTTCCAACCCTGGTCTCCAGTCGTCCCTTCCTTAGTGAGCGCACACTGACGCTGATCAAGAGCTGTGAGACGCAAGCCATTGCTATTCGATGCCAGACTTCCTGAGTTGATGTTCTTCTTATCAGTTGGACTCCTCTACTTGGAAGAAGTTGTGTCGTTGTTCAGCAGACTCAGTCCAAACGGAAGGTTGCTCCACTGCTTGACCGTTTCAGGGAAACACAGGCTGAGACATCCCTTTCGTTGGTTAAGCTGCATTAGCCAGTTTAATCTAGTGTGCTCTGCAGATTTCGGATTGCTCACATGATGCACAGGTGGTGGTTTGGGTGGTTTTGTGTGCCATTTTTTTCGTTGTCCTTGATTGATAGAGACCCGAATCATTGCAATTTCTTTGCTGGAACGCAACCGATCTGGAAGTGTCGGCACACAACGCCACATATTCCGAAGTAGGGCACTCCTTTCCAGTGAGTGTAGAGCATCGTTTGACTTGGTGATGTATTCACATTCGCTGGTTGTTTGGAAGGTTCATCCTGAGCAGGCTTCATTTTGTTGATAGCTGTCGTAACACTCATTGGCTTTACAAACGACAGCCTAGAGTTCTCCTCTGGAATGGGTTTCACTTACTTGGTCTTAACCACAGCGCCATCTCTTGAATTTCCACTAGATTCCAAGTAATACTCTTCATTGACGCAAACCGGTTTCACCGAACTTTCATCATGGTTGCAACCGCCACAGACTCAGTGGCTGAATGGTGTTAATGCTCTTATCTAGAATGTGCGGGATGGTGTAACTGCTTTTATCTGGAATGTGCGGAATGCTCCTTGGTAGCGGGTCCTACTTGGTCGGTACATGTCACTCCACCGATCGATGAACCTAAACCTGTTGTCAAATGCTGTTCGGACGCCCCCTCTCGACTTCTGACGGTGTTCAAAACAATCACATCGCTGATATGCCCTGATTGCTGGACGTCATAGTACGTTTCGGTGACTCTACTCTGGGCGAATCGGAGAATACTTACTCCTCTTGACCTTTCTTCGGTTCGATGTCGGTCGGGATGCGTTCGAGTGAGTCGGCACTGCATGACTCGAAGACCTCTTCTTGGGTGGGCTCTGGCAAACGATGAATCCGGAATGCTTTCGGAAGTCAAGTTACTTTACTAGCATGGAACATGGCTGTTCAAGCAGATGTAACTGCTTTACTTAACACATCTGCGCAAGACGGGTTAGAGCATTCTATTTGAGCAGACTCCGACCGGTAACGACTTCGGGTCCTGTCCAAAAACCGTGGCACTGCGAGATCGGTGTATTGACTAGGTGCACCGTGGGTCGAAGTCGAGGATGGAGAGAGATGGCCATGAACCGAGTATTTTTGCGAAATATTGTTTGCGAGGTTTTATCAAGTTAACTGGTGTAGAATAAAAAACCTAAATAAAATAAAAACACGACACTGAAGACGACCTCACAGTTGAGATCGAAATACGAGTACCTGTTGAAGGATACAAACTCTAGTGGAATTAAATGGTATAGTACTAAGTCCGGTTTTCATGACTTTTAAATGTCGCAACTTTAAAATGTGTTTAAAAAATTAAGCTGGTAAAAATATATAAACTTTTAAAATTTGAAATTATGGCCACACATTTGTTCTATTTACTCCTCTGTGACATAGAATGGCAGCACCAAGGGTGAGGATACTTTTTATGATTGATTTTTTCTCGCTCCAATGGGTAATTGCGCAAACCACCTTCATAGAGCACTACCCCCACAGAATCGATCGATAAACGGACCAAGTGACCAAGCGGCCAAGCGCATTTCCGGTTTTAGACAAACTTTTGAATGGCCAACCGAAGGGATCCCTAGCTTTTCTCACCGCAAAATATGGCCCATTTTGAAAATTCAATGCCACAACCAAAAAAAAAAACAACGAAAGTCACTGACTCCGGGTTGGCTCTGGGGGGAGGATCCAATTTAGAAATTAATTCATTTTTGGTCCGCCCTCGGCAATGCACGGGCACATAGCGTCAAGAATACTCGCCCGAGGGTAGAGAACTACGTAAACGAGAAGAACACGACGACATTGAGTGGGACATCTTCCGGGAAGCCTGGCGGAAATTGCTTCGGCCCGGACGAAGCACGTGTAATTGCAGTAACCTTTTTCGAGTCTCGGGGCCTCTGTCCAGAGGATGAGGCGAGCGAAAGTGGAAAATTGCTTGTGTCGTTGTCCGGGCTGCCGTAGGCCTTAGTTCAGCCAGGCAGCATCATGCAGAATGGAATATTTTTCATGGCAACTTTTTTCTTCCATTTGGTACATCGCAGCGAAATGGTAACTGCTCTAGTGGTGTCGGGCCGTCGAATGGCAAAGGCAGATAATTGAAATTTACAACTTCCGGTTTTGGCGTGAAAGGTGAACCCACAGGTGGAGGCTGCGAAACGAGCTGTTGGCCTTTTGGTTTGATTTCAGCGGATGACAAATTGGAAAATTTGTTTAAGGTGGAGACGACGGTTTGGAACACATCAATGAACATGTGGATGAGCAACGAACTCAGATGACGGTACAATATTTGGATTAGAGATACTTCGTTCACGTGGTTTAGGAACAGTCCTATAGCGTACAGCGCTTCTGTACTCAAGATATACTCTACGGTTTCACTCTTATACATCATGTATAAGTTAAGTATTTGTGCCTGCCGAACATAAAAATATCCATCAGAATCCTCAGCAGATTGAAGAATCAGTAATTCTTCCTTGCCCTAAACAGCCTCAACGGGAGTCGAGTCAGACTCCGTCAAATTTTGCCTAGTACAGATGTTTATCGATAATATCACTGCTTAGTTTAAGTAATCACACTTAATTTGGTCACTCTCGATTTGAGCACGGCTTTCTTTTCGATTATTTCACGCCATGATATTCTTATGATTTTCATAAATTTTACATTAAATCCTAAAACAGTTCACACTTTCCCATTGAATCCATTGTATATATTCTATTCATTCGATTCACTCGTTTTCCGCAAAGTTTTGGTCAACTTTAACAAAAAATGTATGGCAAGCAAACACTGTTTTGGTCTGAAACGTACCAAAACACTATAACACTAAAATTTAGAGGATCCGTAATATAATCGTGATGTTCCTGTATAGAAAATCTGTGAGGCAGGCAACGGCTTGTGCGCCACCAACTTGGTACATCTGGTCAAAGTCTTCGACTACGACTCGTGCATGGAATGTATAAATGAAATGTGCAATATTAAAAAAACTTCTTTCTCAAAACGTGCAAAGTAATGAACACTGATAAGAAAGCCACTACAAAAGTAGCTATAATTCTACAATGGCTCATCGCTGACTGTAGTTCTCCATTGAGAAATTGAATAAAGATTCCGAACCAGATGACTTCGTCCATGATAACGAATATCATATGTCAACTATTACGTCGATTGTGCGGTATTTGCCAGAAAACCATTCGCCAGAATGACATCAGCCAGGAAGTACCTTATGCCTAAAAATCATTTGCCAGAAAGTACCTTTTGGCCAGAATGGACCATCTCTTAGATTGTTTTTTTTTTTTGATAAAACAAGTTTGTAATTGTATAAGATACAACCGAGCCAGAGCGTTAAAATTTTTGTGAGATTATTTTTTGTAAGTATACTCAAAAAAGCGACACCTTTTCCAGTTGACTTAGTAAGTCAGCTTCGAATATCCGTTTTGGGTATTGTGGTTCTAGTATTCTAATTGTTGGACTAGGTACACATGACTTTTTTATGGTTAAAATAAATATCTATTTCTCGATCAACATCAATATTTGAAGCTTCCGATGTGCTGTGATCAAGATCGAGAAGACCACAGTTGATCTTAGAAATCTTTTCTATTTCTTCAAATGTGTTGGTAAATTTCCAGGAGTTCCATACATTAAAACAAAATACTCGCAATATTGCTTCATGGGTTGAATGAGATTGTCAAGAGTTTAATTAGGTTTAAAAAGTTAAGGTTATTTCTACGGGTTTTGGTATACTCCTTTGGGTTTTGCGGACTTCCAAAAAGTAAGGTTTGTAAGAATTATTCGAAGAGTGTGGAAGAGAACTGGGTAAAAAGAATCGGAGTCGTTCAAAAGATCAGGATCAGTGCTGTTAAATATCATGAATATCACGTGACTTCGACATTTTATTATTGCTAATATCATCCTTCCCGTTGAGAATTTCAAGCGACGACAATTACTGTGAAATCGTGTCGCTGTAGCGGAATTTTATACAGAAATCCTGAAATGTCTCTAGAAAATCTTCCAGGGATATTTTAAATATTCCACTTTTTTCCAGAAACGGTTTACTTTAGGAAGTGCTTAAGAATAGATTCAAAAATTCCTGTACCGTAAAATGGGGTGTTAAGGGATGAAAAACAAATTCCACTTAAAATTCGAGCAACTTCTAGTATGCCAGTAATTGAACAACATACAGTCCTACCATTCTCCTGGCGTGTATATCAAGAGCCAATTACAATGAAGACGATCCTATGGCGGATTGCTGAGATAATCATAAAAATGTGTGATTTCTAGCGAAAATGCAAAATGGGGTGTTAAGAAATTTAAGCTTTGTATATAAAACTATATTTTTTTCCAATTTGCCTTTTAAATAAAGCACCACACCGAATCAGAGTTGCTTAATATCAATAGTATCAGCTGATGTCTGATGCTCTAAAACTATCAATATCACTTGCGAGCTATCAATATCACTTTGATTTGACAACCAACAGCATTGATGCGACATCGCACTCTAGATCATAATCACTGCAGAATGAGTGATCATGTGGTAATTATCAATGCTTTTGAATTGTCATTATATTTGCCTAATTTTATGCTAAACTTAACCTATCAGTGATATCCATAGTCTATCGCCATCAATGCACTGGTGATGGTGTAGACAGCATGTGATATGGAGTGATCCGAACTGTATCGCAGTCGGCCTGTACAAATCAGCAAATTTTAAGTGATAGTGACAGCGATAACTCTGCACCAAATGATGGATTTGCATGTAACACCCAGTGGCATGATCGGGAAAAATCCTAACGAAAATTTTCCAATATAGAGCGGAAATCGCTCACACTACATTGCACACTATATTGCGTTTCTTTTGAAATTTTTCCGTTCTGCGGTAGCCGCCAAGTTCTACCGCAGCTGTCAAAGTTCTACCGCAGACTTGAGAATCATTGTATCATTGAACAAAAACATATTATCAAAGCATGCTAGTAGAGCCCACAGCTTTGACAAACAGCCGAAAACAACAATCATCAGTATGGTTTCCAAGGTATCATAGCAGCCGATCGATGATGCTTTGTGAAAATCAGTAATGTGACAGCTGCGGTAACTTTCTGTTCAACCGCAGAACGGAAAGTTATCTCTGAAATTGCAATATATTATCCAAAAAGAAATCGGAAATAACCTTATATTATAATTGTTTTTCTAGGACCTAGGTAACGCTTTAAAGAATTAATAGCTCCAAAACCATCTCAAATAAGATAATCATTCCTACATGCAAACATTTCACCAATGTGAACAACTTTTGAAAATATTATCATGAAAAACCATATTCACATTAATCAGTTTTTATCTACATTTTCCTACAAATTTTACCAAATTTTGAAATAAGTCATTTTTGGTGCTATTTAGTGACTAACTAAATAGATCCCTTAACTTTAAATTGCAGTTCAACTTCACGAAACAACTCAAAACTATACAGCCATTCCATGAAATACCGATCTAGTGGGTCACCGAATTCCGTGAAAATTTGCTATTTTGTTCCTTATCCGAAATAAGGATACACGTATTTTTGGATTTTTTGATTAGGATGACCATTTCCAAAATAGGGTGACCAGTAGAGTGAAGAATTATACGTAATAAATGAGGAGTGAGGAATGAGGAGTGAGAAGAGTGGAACGACAGTGCTGGAAAAGATCGCATCACGAAGCAGCTCACGAGTGTATACCAACGCAGACTCGCGAACTGGCTAGGTGTGAGTAAGTCCGCACCCGCCTGCTCGGGAGAACATGTCAAAAGAAGTAGCAACAAGCTCGGGAACGTTTACTCGCGAGTAACCGAGCAAGTTGTGATTTATTATGGTTCTGACAGACAAATTAATTGCATTCCATTAAGTCGACAGTAAACAACAAGTTTGTAGTAAAAAACCCTTGGAAACCATAAATCTTGGAGGGGAAGCAGCTTTTTCCCCAAAAACACAATTTAACTCTGAACAGCTACGAACACGTTCGCGAATCATTTTTAGCTTCGGTTACTCTAGAGCACGACGGATGCGAGTAAAATTGAGAGTGAGTAGTAAGAAATGAGGAATGAGGATTGAGGTTTGAGGAGTGAAGAATGAGGAATGAGAAATGAGGTGTGAAGATTGAGAAATGAGGAATGAGGAGTACCCGACTGGAGGCGCGTTACAAAAATATTATAAAGAATGAGGATTGAGGAAGGAGAAGCAAATTATGAGGAATGATAAACGAGGCAGGAGTGAAAAATAAGGAATGAAAAATGAGATGTATGAGGAGTTAGAAGTGTGGAATGAAAAGCGAGCAGTGAGAAGTGAGGAAAAGGGAATGAGGAGTGAATAATGAGGTTTGAGGAATGACGAGTGAGGAACGAGAGAATAGGAGTGAGGGATAAATTGTGAAGAATGAGTAGTAAGGAATAAGGATTGAAGGAACTGAATGAGGAGTGATGAGTTAGGAATGAGGAATGAGGAGTGATGAATCAGGAGTGTAGAGTAAAGAGTTATACGTAATAAAATAAGCAGTGAGAAGTGAGGAACAAGGAATGAGGAGAGAAGAAGAGAAATGAGGAGTGAGGATTGAGAAGATAAAAGTGAAGATTGAGGAATGAGAAATTAGGAGTGAGGATTGATAACTGAGGAATAAAGAATGAGAATAGAGGAATGAAGGGTGAGATCTGACGAATGAGGAATGCAGTGTGACAAATTAAGAGTGAGTAGTAAAAAATTATGAATGAAAATTGAGGTTTCAGGAGTGAAGAATGAGGAATGAGGAGTGAAGAGTGAGGAATGAGGAATGAGGTGTGACGATTGAGAAATGAGGATATAGGAATGAGGAATGAGGAGTACCCGACTGGAGGCACATAACAAAAATATTATTAATTATGTTAGGCACCGTTATTTAAAGAAAATATTATCAGAAAAATGGAACAGTATATGTTATATTTATTGAATATATTTCAATTTGTTTATTTTTTACAATTTTATTATAAAATTCAATACAACGACAGGGCGATGGACTTTCGTGCCTGTTGTTCAATATTGCGCTTGAAGGTGTTATGCGGAGAGCCAGACTTAACAGCCGAGTCACGATTTTCACGAGATCCGGACAATTTGTTTGCTTTGCGGACGACATGGATATTATTGGGAGAAAATTTGAAACGGTGGCAGATTTGTTCACCCGCCTGAAACGCGAAGCAACAAGAGTCGGGCTAATGGTGAATGCGTCGAAAACAAAGTACATGCTGGTTGGCGGAACTGAGCGCGACAGGGCCCGCCTAGGAAGCAGTGTTACGATAGACGGGGATACCTTCGAGGTGGTAGACGAGTTCGTCTATCTCGGATCCTTGTTGACGGCTGACAACAATGTTAGTCGGGAAATACGAAGGCGCATCATCAGCGGAAGTCGTACCTACTATGGGCTCCAGAAGAAACTGCGGTCTCTTATCTCTTGTGTTTGTTTAACCATCCAAGCGATAACAAAATTTTAATTTAGTTATTGCCTAATAGCAGACGATTGAAAATTGACTTGTTGCGACATATGCTCAATTCAAAATAATTTTTTTATATAAAATCACACATGATTAAGTCTAGTGCTCCAAATATAAAGTTTTGTTTGAATTTTCATATAAATAATCAAAAGACTCGTAACTGAATGTGTTATTCCGTATATCAGACAGTATTATACTTTTAATACTTTGTATCAAACATTGTAACTAGATTTAATATGTGTTTGATAGGTGTACAACATATATTGTTATGTTTATGTTACAATTCATACAATTTTTTGTCACGTTTTAATTATTTTAGCAACCTGCATCAAGTTTAGAATGACGATGATGAGGAATGAGGAGTGACGAGAGAGAGAGATGAGGAGTGAGGAAATAGGAGTAAGGAATGAGAAATGGGGAGTGAGGAGTAAAAAGTGATGAGTAAGAAATGAGGTGTGAGGATTGATGATTGAAGAATGATGATGATGATGTTGATGGTGATGGTGTAGAAACAAAATGTTCTCACATTTTTGGAATATATTATTATTATTATTATTTATTAACGACACTTTACCCTCGTCAGGGCATTCGTGTCGGGTTTGAATATATGTACAGTTTTGGATAAAACATTTGCAACTTTTTCGATTTTCCATAAAAAATTACCTACTTTAGTAAGCTTGATCTCAGTTATTTATAGACCGATTCGAAATAAATTTTCAAAGAACCTCAGACATAACTTTAACATATATTTTTGAGTGATTTTTGCAATAACAGGTTCAAAAGCAGTGCATCTTTTAACGATTTACTATAAAGGACATTACTAAACATATTGAAGGAATACCTTCATGATATATTAAGCAAAATTGTCGATTTTAACAAGATGAACAAGTTTGCTGAAGACAACTTTTGTGTAGGACTATCAGATTTCTATATAAATAGTTTTTAATTCTTCACTTTAGTTAAATCGTTTTTACTTTTGAGCTCGTGATTGGATATGTTCTATGAAAATTTCATTCGAATCAGTCCATAAATAACCAAGTAGCTTAACAAAGTTGGTCATTTTGTATGGAAAATCGAAAAAGTTGCAAATGTTTTGTCCAATACTGTACGTTATCTTTAGAATGAAAGAACTCAAGGACAGCATGGAATGAATGAAAAGTAGCATGAATTTATTTATTTTCATTACAAGATAATAGTAGAAACAATCTAGAAATTATAACAGTGGATCAGGAGGAGAATGTAGGGATTGGGAGGGGTACTATAGAAGGGTTGTGCTACTTTTCCCCGAATGTCGGTTCCCCGAATGTCGTTTCCCCGAACGCCAGTTCCCCGAATGTCTGTTCCCCGAATATCCCGTTTCCCCGAATAACCCACTTCCCCGAACAGTTTTTGGCAATCATAATTGTCATAACTTTTTACATTTCAGGTAAGTGAACGTACTGGTCATCTGATATGCACCCTTCTTTATTTGGTTGGCGGTTCTTAGGAGTTTTACCGTCCTCAGCATTTTTGGCAACATGTGTATAGTCGAGAAAGACCAAATACCTCCTTCTTTCGATTGCCTATCGTTCTTTCTAGTTCACCATCTTGCTACTAAAAACTATTAGAGCTCCTATTCGAACAGTACCACTTTTCGGGGAACTGGGTTTTTCGGGGAAATGGCATTCGGGGAAAAGGGTCATTCGGGGAACTGGCGTTCGGGGAACCGACATTCGGGGAAACGACATTCGGGGAAAAGTAGCACAATCCTATAGAAGATATCAAATAAGCAGCAGGTCATATAGTTCCAGTAACAATGAAAAACTTAGCAAACGGAAAAAGATGTTATTCGTCTTGGTGCAATTCGGCTGATCCAATCATTGAATTGACTTGTGCCGGGTCCGCTCTCCAAACACTACAGAACCCTGTATAATAATTATTACATTTTGTTTTTAGTATGGTTCTATGAGTCGATATCGAGTTACGGAGTTTTGACTCATAACGGTTTCACTGTATATGAGTTTTAAATATTTTGCTGAAATTTTCTGAATAAAGAGATTCGTGTTCTTCCGAGGATGGATTGCCAACTGATGTGCTCGTTTCATGCTTATGATAACACATTTTATCCTGGCAACAATCTATGGATTGTTCGTCATTACAAGCGTCGACATAAACCTTTATACCTGTTTCATATGGTTTCAATATACACATTTTCATACATCATTTCCAAAATAACCTTTGAATAGCTCGAAATTATGAATGTCGATGTACTTTTTTAATCGTCTACCAATATCTACCATCATATTTTTCCCGCGGGATAAAAAATTAACTTGTGCAAATAATATTAGATAAATTCTGGGAGTAAAACTTGCAGAATCATTACTGTTCAATGATTTGAAAGCATCGTACGATTCAGTGATGAAATATGAGCTGTACTAGATGATTAATTTTTTTTTTCGGCGGAACTTCTTAGCTCGGATTGTAGACTCGTCGTCAAACGTTGTGATTTTGGACTCATTGCAGCAGTGAGATGCACTTTTTAAATAACTATTCAATATTGCACTAGAAGGTGTCATAAGGAGATACGGTGTACAAAGAAATGGCACTATCATCACATGGTCTCTCATGCTTCTTAGCTTCTGACCTCATCGATTGCAGATCAGTGGAAGAGGCTTGCGTGCCTCTGCAAATAAAGACAGCGAGAAAAGGTCTGACAATAACATGTCATGTGAAGCTAAAAGACTTATTGCAGCTACAAATAAATTTCAGGTTATCTGAAAATCCCGAATCTTTCACATGAGTTCAACGTTTGACGTCTCGTATAGAAGCAAATATTTAGAGTTGCTGTTGCTATTGTAGAAAATACCTACCTATCTTTATTCGACTGCATTCGCAGTCAAGTCTAATAACCATTTGTATATGAAAACATCGGGCTTAGAGAACTTCGGATTGAATTCATAATGAGCCATAAACTTCTTGAAAAGTAACTTGATATATTTTTGGTATTATGAATGGCTGTCTATTATAGCATTTTATTAGGTACCTGACAACGAAATGCAACTTCATTCGAAACTGACACCCGACTCCCGTTTGATGGATTTCACATAAGCCGTAATGAAGGACATAATTTGGATCCTTCAGCATGTTTACGAACATCCTTCCTCCGTTGCTGATCAATTCCCCATCCCAACTAACATCGGACGGCCATCAATGCATCCTAAACCATCTCATCGGATCCTCATGTGTCATTTACCGTTGGCAAGCAGTCAAGAAAGTCGATGCGTATTACTTCGCGAAACAATAGCACCACCCGCCTTGTCCTCTGGTCCAGCCAGCGTCCTGACGGGACTCCACCTTGCTCCACCATTCGGGGTCCACTATAGCTACATGCATCCGGTGTTTCTTGGTCACATCATGAAAAGGAACGCGCGTTTGTTTGGCGCGCATATTTACTCGGTACACATTTTACTCCTCCATTGTGTGTCACGCCACGTGCCCCATTCCTTCCTCCACGCGCTGTCCGTCGTCGTTATCCTTTCGCTGGCTGGCGCTGTGTATACTTTTGCCACGTGTGTATTAGGGTGCGGCTTATTTTTCAAAAAATCTCAACCTCAAAGCTCGTGTGCTCCTCTGAATTGAAGTCACATTAAAAGAGGAATCTCTCGCAGGCGACTTTAACCCCTCTACCGGCAGCTTCATTTTATACGGCAAAATTCAAATTCAAATCGTTATAACTTTTTGGTTTTTTAATTATTTTGCACCATTTTTTCACAAACTCTCAAAAATCTCTTCTAGTGTTGGGATCTATATCGGTATTGATCATTGGTCATCTTGTTTTGAAGATATTCCAAAATTCTTTGGGGGACCGACCCGTAACTAGAACACCCTGTTAATTTCTCAGGCTACAGAATTTTAATCGTATTCGGATATTCACTCTTCGGAACAATAAATTAATGAGAGTATGTAGTGAAAAAATGAAGGAATTTGGTGCAGCCGTCTTTAAGTAATGACCATTTAGGTTTCTGGAACCACGCTGTCCAAATAAAGATTTTAAAAACTTCAAAAAACATCATATCGTAATTTTCATATATCATCAAAAATACTGAACCGATTTGTTTGATTTTTTCAGAGAAGCTCCTTATTACCTGGTATTATAAAGCCCACATTTTATTTTTTTGATGAATTGATCAAAAACAAAATGGCCGCCAAAGGCATTTTATATAGAAAATGTCGGTCCCCCACGGAACATCGGAATATCTTTAAAACCAGATCACCAATAATTAATATCGACACATATCCTAAAACTAGAAGAGTTGTTTGAGAACATGTGAAAAAATGGTGCAAAAATATTGAAAAACAAAAAACTTATAACGATTTGAATATTTATTTTGCGGTAAAAAATGAAGCTGCCGGTAGAGGGATTAATATGATTTAAATTCAGAATACCATAGAACTTTTCGCACCCTAGTGCGTATGTAGGGCAACGACTATCCATTCCCGGAGGATGGCCGACCAGACCACCCGCCTCGTATCACACTCTTGAATCCCAAAGATAACTTCCCATGCCCAAGCTTTTGTCCTCTCAACACGTCGCAGTCTGGATTTCCACGTGTCCGCGTGTATGTGCATGTGTCCTTGTTTGTGTACTCTCAGAATCGCTGTCGCTGTCTATTGCTGAATCCTTCGTCGTCATCGGCGTTGTCGTAGTTGACTTTGGGGTTGGGTTCGAGGAAGCCATCGCCATCGTGGAAACGGTGTTGCTTTTCCTGTTGTTTTCGTTGTTATTGTCACTTTCGCGTCTATGCTGTGGGAATAGTTTCCCACCCATCAACGTTTCCATCGTTCGTAGGCTATACGTGTAGGGTAATGTTGGTCAAATTGCATATATGGGGTAAAATGGACCAGTTTTGGGATAAATTGTCAAAAGACGTCGAAACAAAACGTCGAAAGGATAAAAATATCAATAATATTTGCAGCAATAAATACTTGACATAACTCACTTATTTGGTGGTATAATATCACTTCTAGAACTGCAATCCTTTGCTAAAGTGGAATAGCAATAGAAGATTATCACAGAAATCTGTACCGTTTTGTATTAAATTCCGTACATGACTCATATTCCAAACAATGGCGATTTCAAAGGTAAAAAATGATGTTTTTAAACTTACAAATGCAGAAAACTCGCATTCATGGAAGAATTGATCATCCTGTGAATCAATTTAGGTGGTTTTCTTAAAAAGCGCTATAAAAAGTTAAGTGTTCGGAATATGAGTCACGTTTGTTATTTGAGACAATATGGTAACTTTGTTGAATTCATACCGATGTCACAGAATAATAATGTTGATGTACCACTAAGTATCGAAGACTGGTAAATACTCCCCTGCACTAAACTATAATGCGTTTGTTTTTTCCGACGTTTTGGAATTACATATTTTAGAAGTCCATGTTTTTTCTTTCCATACTTTGTCAGACAAAATGCCGAAAACCAAAACGTTGAATCCCAAAACGTCGAGTCCAAAAACGTCGAAAGGGATGGAACCTCAATAGGACAAAACGTCGATTTATGCATTCTCTTCGAAGATAATCATTCCTTCAAGAAATTCTCGCCTTTTCCATTCTCTCCTTCCGACTTTTTGCCCTTTGAAGTCCCTTCGATGTTTTGTCCTTTCGACGTTTTGGCATATGACATGTTTGATCGGTTTTAACCAGCATTTTGTAGGAATACAAAGCATATTCCACGCTTCCGTCAGCCATCTTAAGCTCACTGCGGATTCGATTAAAGCTGATGCAAATTATCGATAAGCGTGTTTAGATATTTTATATTTCTGAATCCAACTCAAATATGGTATGCTTAAGTTTCAGGACCATTAGAGGGATTTGTCATGGAGGGCATATAATAAACCAGTAAATCCAAAACGTCAAAAAGGACAAAATGTTGGAAGGACAAAACGTCAATGTAATCATTCTTTCGGAAGAGCGTCATTCTTCTTCTTCATCTTTTTCCAAGAATTTTTTGTCGCCTTCCAATTTTCTCCTTTCTACGTTTTGTTTTTTCGACGATTTGGCAGTTGACGTTTTGGAATTTGTTTGGTCACTCACTTTGCTGTTTTCTCTTAAGATTCCTCATTTTTATCCATTAAAATTTCTTCAAATCATTTTAATTCCCCTGGAAACATATTATGGCCATCTTTCCAATAAGACCCTTTTCTTTTTATTATGACTTCCTATTAGCATCTCCTTCCCAGCGAACACTTTAGTTGAATAAGAGATGAACAAAACAATCTGAAACATATTAAATTTTCAGATTAAGAAACTATGAGTAAGCTATTGATGTTACTTAGGAAGGTTCAGGAGTAGTTTATTAATATCAGTAAAGGTTCAATGAGTACAAATTTCATTCCGTTCTTAGGCTCAGGAGAAGAAACATACCGCCCAAAAAAGTAAAAAAAAAAACTGAATTACAGGACTGTCAAAAGAATTATTATTCTAGTAAATGCGTAAGGGGCAACCAAATTCTATTCAAAAAATTTAAAATCCCCTTCAAATAGATTATGCTCCCCACCCTTTCATTTTGACCCTCTTTTTACTCCCTCTCATAAGGTTCGGGGCAAGTTTGATGATGTAAAAGAGGGTTTTAGGGGGACAAACTTTTTTTCCAGGATTTTCAAAAGGGGTTTCCAGGGGGGGGGGGGGACACTAATACCTGTAAGGGCGTGAAGGAGAAAGCTGCTGATTTTGTATTTTCCTTGGAAAATGTATATGTCCCCGAAAGGGTATGAGGAATGACAAAACATTCATTTCAAGGCCCTTTTAAGGCGTTCATAAGAGAGAGATAAAAGTATTCAGTGAGGGATTAAGGGGTAGCTAGCTGATTGTTTATTTTTATGTTTTCACTGTATTGTAGGAGAACATCCTTATGTTAAACATTTCAAATTATTTGTTTCAGTTCTGACCACCGTTTATCTCCCCCTTATGAAGTTCAGGGGATGAGACGGAGTTGGTGGTCCAATGGCTACTGCTTCTGATTCATAAGTAGAAGGTCATGGGTTCAAACCCAGACCCGTCCCTTTCCTCATACTTTGTAGTTGTATCTCTTCCACTTGCTTCTATCTACCACTCTTAATATATCACAGTTGAACTACCACAGTTCATAGTATTGGCTAGTACCCGAGATGGACAGGAATGAACCGTTTCTCTACGCTTCCATACTTTCATCATTATAGCACGCCTTTCCTTGTGCCTGATATATAGGCAGCCTGCTAACCAAACCAGCAAGCCCCTCTGCCATAAAAATTCCTCCCCTGGTTGGAACTCAAGCTCAAGCTCAACCAACTAACGGATTGTATACTTTGCCGTGATTGCTTTAGATCCCTCATTTTTATCGTTCCAATACATCTAAATATTTTTAATTTCATTTCACCCTTTCCATTAGGACCCCTTCACTATCATTATTACTTCTTATTTACATCCCCTTCCCAACAAACACTGCTACTGAATAGAATAAGAGTTGAACAAATCAATCTGAAACATATATCAAATAAAGAAACTGTTATTCAGCTAATAATGTTACTTGGAAAGGTTTAGAAGGAGTTCATTAGTGTATGTGAAGATTAAAAAAGGACAACATTTTCAGGGCCATTTGAAGGGTGTAACAAGGAACTTATCAGATCCCAGTTGGTACGTAAGGCAGGAGCAAAACATATTTTTGATTTTTTTTCCATTTCTTCCTAATGGTAATTAGGCAGCATCCATTCATTACGTAACGCAGACATTTTTTAATCTCGCCCCCTCGATTGTAACGTTTCTTGCATGGAAATTTTCAAAATTGTGTTTGAGTGTAACGCTTGCGCTTATCCCATTACTCCTCCTCCCTCTTAGAGCGTTACGAGATTTGTGAACCGCGCGTTATGTACAAAAACTCAAATAATGTTCAGAATATCTTTATACCCCCTTCAAAATCATTATGACCCCCTTTCAGCATGCTCATTAAAGGCTCAGGAAAAGTTGATTAGTGTCCTAGAAAGTTTAGAAGAATAGAAGATAGATTCCAGGACCGATTTTTTTAAATTTTAGTTCACATAATAGATTTCAGTTAAAGCGTAATAGGTGACCAAAATTCTATTTCTAATGCTCACCCACCCTTCCAATATGACCCCCTTTTTGCACCCTTACAGGACTTGGGGGCAGTTTGTTGATGTTCAACGGGATTTTAGCAGGAAAACAATTTTGTTCCAGGGTATTTAGAAAGGCTTTCCATGGGGTGGAGGGGGATCTGTTGCATACTAAATACCAGTAGGGGCGTCAGGGAGGAAGACGCTGTGTACTGATTTTGTGTTTATCTATTCCCTCTTTTGTTTCGGCATGTCTAGCTATTCAATTTCTTTTTCCAATCTCTCTAAATTCCCTCCATATTAATTATGAACCCCTTTTACAGTTTATTATGATGCTCTGAGGAAGTTATTTTTGTGTCCAACGTGGTTGAAGGGGACAACAATTGAATTCCAGGGCGGTATGAAGTATTTTATAGAGGGTATACCAGATTGGTTGGGTGACAAAACGTCAAAAGTCTCTCGAATTGGCCCCTAACACACCTTTCTCCTTTGGTTATGAGCACCGTTTTACTTCCCGGGGGTTTTGAGGGGGGCAAGATTTTATTTCAGTAGATTGTTCATATTATACCTTATGTCGAACAATCCAAATTATATTTTAAAATTCTCTAAATCTCCTTTGCATTGATTATGATCCCCCTTCTATTGATACGCTTTTTTAGGACCTCGTACTCTAAGAGTGAATGTTATTACCCTAGAGGATTTTAAGGAGGACAAAAAATGAGTTGCAGAGCGCTTCAAGTGTGGCAAGGTCTAAAAGAAGATTTTTTGTGATGACAATAGGGGCGTAAGAGAGAGCTAACTGATAGTTTATTTTATGTTTCCTTATGTTAAACAATTCAGTTTTTTTTTTCAAGTCTCTCAAATTTATTATGACGTATTTATCCTTTTGTTATGTCCACCGTTTTATTCCCCCTTATGAAGTTCAGGGAAATTTAATTAGTCAACGAGAGCGTTTCAAGAGGATCAAGATTTTATTCCAGGAGGTTCTTTTTAATATTCCGTATGTTCCTTATTACACTATTTAAATAATATTACAGAAGTCTTTGAATCCTCTTAAAATAAGTTAAGGTCATCCCTCTCCTCTTCTATTCATACTACCTTTTAAGTGCCCGTTATATTAAGAGTGAGTGTTATTAGCCTGGAGGGTTTTAAGAAGGACAAAAATTGAATTGCAGAGCTTTTTAGGAGCCATGTATTAATTATGGTTTGTTCAAGCCAAGTGTGGCAATCCTTATAAAATTATTGGAGCATTCTTACAAAAAGCATGAAATAAGGAGGAAAGGAATAAAATAAAGTTGAAAGTAATCGCATAAGTGACCTTAATTGAAGAATTGGACATTCCGTTAATACTGTGTAAAAATGCAGATATATAATGAAACGTATTTTTTTTCAAAGAAGAATTTGCAAAAAAGATTGTTGTGAATCTGGGTATCGCAAAATTGAGTGTACGCTTTAAAACTCGAAGAGCTTGATTTGGTTTTTAGGTGCTCGCAATAAATCCACAGGAACAGAGATTCTAAAGCATCTCGTTAGGAATCTACAGGATTTCGCATGTTATCAGAATTACTAGCACCCAAGAGTACTAGTCTATTATTTCTAGGCTTGTAATCCCCAAACTTCGCTGGAAACCTATTCAGTTTCAACGAGATTTTCCCAGAAATTAATAAGAAAGAAATCTTAAGTATCCGGCTAGGAATGTACAGAACATCCAATGAATCTCAGAAGTTTACTAGGCATTAATATGTTTCAAGATCCTCATTCCCAGTAATCAATCCCAATCCAATAAGAATCCCAAGATTTCTCTCAGTATCCTTAAGAATTCGCTGAAAAGTCTCAGAAGCCCACTAGAAAACCCTAGAATCCCAAAAAGGTTCTCTAGGATGCAGTTAGGAAACTCCTAGTCCCAGCTAGGGATTCCTAGGATCTCGTAAGAAACACTTTGACTAATCTGTGTGGCTCGTATCCTTGATGAAAATTCTTGACATGATACATTGTGTACCTCAACCAGAGCACCACTGGTATAGAATGTAAGAAAATCGAATGTCATACAGAATGTTTACTGGCTTCTAATTCAAAACCCATCGTATTATTTTCCTTATTTCAAAAAAATGATTGATTTTTTTTCATGTTATTGAAGAATTTCAAATGAAAATATGCGACATGTAGGCCTAAAAATAAAACCGGTTAGTCATTATTAGAAATTAACTTGAATAACGCAAATTTCGTGAAATAAATTCAATAAAAGTTAAGAGGCACATATTCGCAATGTATGTAATTCCACATTGATAAGAAATTCAGGATAAAAAGCCGAGGCAAAATTTGTGCTTTGTGGCGAAATAATGCTTGTGCTTTATTCGAACGTATTGATTCAAATCTGAAGAAAGGTGGTTTTTATTAAATGTACCTACTGGTAGACTCAAGTGGGAGGGTCATATAGTATGGATGCCTGAGAAAAGATGTCGGAATTCGTTTTGAGATGCATAAATTCATTGATGACGTCATGAAACGTTGTGAATACATAATCATCCCGAAGTAAATAAGCTCGTACGGAATCGCTAATAGTTGCTGGGATTTCGGGGAATATCGATGAAGATGGTGCTCTGGAATGTGGTTGGTGTGAAACTAATTTAATGTTTAACGTCTGAAGTAAATAACAGGATGATATGAAAAATATACAAAGTTTAATGGTATTAAAAAATGTTGCCAAAAACGGATCCATTTTGTTGCCAAAATCGGAAGGTGCCAAAAACGGAATCCCACTGTATCAATCTCTTCCAACCCTTATAAGAGAGGGTCTTTTTAAAGTATCTTTAACAAAATGTCGAAAGGACAGAAGGTCCAAAGACAAACATTT
The DNA here is from genome assembly GCF_002204515.2 of Aedes aegypti. Taxonomy (NCBI): domain Eukaryota; kingdom Metazoa; phylum Arthropoda; class Insecta; order Diptera; family Culicidae; genus Aedes; species Aedes aegypti. Next base: position 114,670,145 of record NC_035107.1, on the reverse strand, counting down.
CCCACCAGTCAAATTGTTTGCGACCTTTTGTTCTTATGACCTTTTGTGTTTTGACCTTTTGTCCTTTCCACGTTATGTCTTTCGAACTTTTGTCCATAAACCCTTTTTAATCCTAACAAGATCCAGGAAGTTTAGGGAGACAAACAATAATATTCAGGACCGTTTGAGGGATTTTTCGGAGCCCAGCGGTAAACGCGCACCTGAACATTACAATTATCTTGAAATATGTTGTCATATCTCTATAAAAAGCGAATAATCTAAAGTTGACAATTTGAATCACCTTCTCCTATATTTACACCATAGAAAGAGAGGGTGGTGCTAGTCCCGTCGGCCACGATAAAGAGGACGGGTTCTCCCGTTCATCTTTTATCTTTCACCTCGGAGCCCGGTTTTTTTCGGTTTGGTTCGGTTGGCAGCAGGCAGCAGGTTGTTTTGCTATCACTCTAGTTTTAATGGAATCCCAATGGTGTGGGGTTCGGGTTGTTGTTGTCTATTTGTGTTGTGTTGATTTTTCTTTCATTGTTTTTTTTCCTTATTTTGTGTGGCTAGTTTCAGGAAAAGGTAGATATTGAGATAAGAAAATAATAATACTATTTGGACGAACTTAGATATGGAGGATCAATCTGATCACTGAAGAAGGGATCCTGAAGCGGTTGGAAAGAGCTACAAACTTTCATATGCACTTCAGAAAAGCAAGCGCATTACGAACGGTTTCTTATGCAGTGTGCAACATCAGGTATCAGAAGGTATCAGAAGGCCGGCTCCAAAGGCACGTTCCCCGCCATTTGGGAGTTTTGTGCCATCGCCATATTTGAGCCTATTTCATCATCTACCCGATGGGAGAGGAAAGGGAAGTGAAAGATGGGAGGAAATAGGAGTGGGGTCCCTTGAAGAGGGAAAATCGCATAAGCGAATTGAGAGCATGTAGCTCCATACCACAATGGGTTCAAACAGCGTCCTTAAAAGGGCACTGCAAAACGCATGAGCGTAAAGAGAGCCTATAGCTCATTACCACAGCGGGTTAAGAATAACAGAATGTCCTGAAGATTCAGGCTTCTGAATTCAGTTTCACTTAATAAGTGTTTACCAAGTAATTGGAATCGCATTTGCGCAAAAACTGGGCAGTTACATATCAGGTGATACGAAGTTCCACAAATGAGTCAACACGCTGAATATTTGCCATGTGATAGTTGAGTCGGCAGTGGCCTGTCAACGCTCTGACCAAGAGACTGCAATTCTGCTTTGACAGATTTGTTAAATACTTCGCCACCCTTGGAGATGGCTCAGTTATGTACAATTTTGTTTGACGACACGACTCCAAACTATTCCAATATTGCTTGTGCTGAGTTGCCGCCCTAGAATTAATCTGAAGCTTCACCCAGCACTATGAAATTGGAATAGCCGGCTCAGGGTCAATGAAGTCATGCGATGATCCATCGCGAGCTAGCTCATCAGCCAATTCATTTCCAGCGATGGAAGAATGACCAGGTACCCATACAAGGTTTACAGAGTTGGCTGAATTCAGTTCCTCAATTTGAGTTCGACATGCGATAACAAGCTTCGACCTTGAGTTGGCCGAAGCAAGAGCCTTTATAGCAGCCTGACTATCAGACATACTTTATAAACAGCCAGACGTCCACTTCTCCTGTGAAGGGAGTTGTGTAGAAAATTTACCTATAAGCAAAGTGACAAGCAATTATGAGATCACTCGAAGCAAGGACAATTGTGTCCCAACTCACCGGAAGTGGAAACATCCGAAAAACTAGGATTTCCAATGGACGGAGACAATCCATGGAATTTGGTCACAACCAATTCCCAGTTTATGTAGCGATGATCAGATAATGATTCATCATCTGATACATGCCAATTCGTCAACTTGTGACTGATTCTGTTCGAGCAGAGTATCATGTCTAACACTTCTTCTCTAGCAGATACCATGAAGGTTGGGCGATTCCCTAAAATAAGTAATCGAAGATTTGAACTACTTAAGCACTTTATCAGACTGGAGCTTCTCAAATTGATAGCTGAACTGCTCCAGATGATGTGATGAGTATCAGCATCACTGCCCACAAGGAGCAGAAGGCCTTTTCATAGGCAGTGAACGACAACTCGTTTGAAATCATCCATTGGGAATGGTTCATCATGTGGTAAATACACCTCATAACGAAAGACGTATTTCCTATTGAGGTCACCAACAGAAATATCAATTGTGACAGCACATACATCTCTGGTTGTTAACTCAGAAATGAGTGTAGCAACAATAGCGCTATTTACGAGCACGCATGCACGAGGCATGGCACGCGAGTTTGCTATTTCATGTTTCTGAAAGTAGCAAAAACTGGGTCCACAAGGTTACCTAGATAAAAGTTCACAAAAGTAAGGTTTTAGAACAAGCGCCAATTGAAGAGGTATCATCAAACAGATGATAGTCAATCTATCGCTAAATGTTTCAGATCGGTACAAGAGAAATCGTTATTGTACCCAAATGTTATATCACGACGGCAGATCTTGTTTAGCCTACCATGAGAAAGTTCGTATAAATGTAAGGTGAATCATTCTATTTTCGTGTAATCCAGTGATGCTAGATACTCAAATATACTTCTTCAAATCGTACAAAGTTTTGCCTTGATGCATGGTGAAAGCCATGAGTTTTTTCTTCTTGATAACACAGCATAATGTTAAAAGCGCGACAAATCCAATGAACTTATGATAATCCCCTTCGCTGGCAACTCTGACACAATTTCCCCACTTTCTAAGACGGCATAGAAAGCAAAAAACCCGCGTGACAAGTTCCGGTGACATGCTTCTTTTTGTTTACGACGCTGCCGAAGGACTCCGTGGGATGGGTTGCAAAAATGAAGAGAAAGTTATGCAAAGGATTCGGGAAGCGGGGGGGGGGGGGGGGGGGGCAGCGATGGTGTGTGTGTATGTGGTTGCCGCTACAAGCAAAAAGGTAAATCACGGTGAAAGCCCTCGTCAGGAAATGGGTCATCATTTTGTTGTGGGATTTTGCCTCTTTGAATGGAGGCAATTTCGAGAGCAGCCGCCGAAGCCTTGCAAATGGGATGTTGGTTTTGGATGGGAATGAGAAATGGGTTGTAATTCCTGAACGATGACCTAGTATGAAGCGAATGGAGAAGGATGTTCTGAGTTTTTTTTTATGGATATATATATTAGGATATTTGGAAACTTACGTACAACGTGGAGAAGGTTAGACAAGGTGTAATAAATGATTGACCTAATTAAAAATCAGCTACATAATGGTTTGCTTCTCATCCTTTACAACCGGCATTCGAAAGCCGGAGAAACTTTTGACATTTTGGGCAACATTGGGTTTTGTATCCTGCGTGAAAACTGTTTAGTTGGCGATTGATGTTAACTCACCTGAAACAAAGGAGAAATGAAGACGATTAGTTATACTTGAATAATTAGTTGAGGTATTTAAAAGTACAATTGATTACAATTTACACTAATCTCAGAGCTAGATTTTTTTTTCAAAAAAGTTAATTTGTGGTCAGTAAAATCGATTTTAGTAGCAAGGCCTTCAAAACGGAGACTAGTTTCAAAAATGTTGCCTAGTCACTCACTACCAGCCCTGTCAAAAATCAGAGCTTGACAGTTTCCGATTTAGAAGACATCCAATTTTGAAAAGCGTCGTCAGGGAAATCTTTTTCACCACTATAACAATGTAAAATAATTTTTACCTCGGAGCATTTCCCTACGCCACAATAACGATTCCGATTCCTAGATCGATCCAATTTACGCCGCACAACGTGTTCCCATGGAGGTATGTAACTCTCCTTCAACAACCGGTGCGAACAAATGCAGCTTCTGATCTGTTGCTCCACCGAGGTAATCAAGGTTGTAACCGGAGACAACTCATGCCAAAACACCTCTTTATAACCGTTTTGTACGGTAGAGGGCTCTGCCACTATGGGCTTGTTCCATATAGACTGGCGGCCAAAATTTTTTTTCCTGTTTCATCTCTCATATCCATGAGTATTGTGATAGGGGGAGATCCCCCAGTGCCGGTCAGCACCCAATACCGGACAAAGTCGAAACATTGAGAAATCATGGTCCAATCAATATGGTGTATTAGTAGAAAAGAAAGCTATTATGTAGACTAATGTTTGCGTAGAATAACACATCCTTGAAATATGCATGCCTTTTTAAAAAAGTAGAAAAGTTTGAAAATCGTTAAAAAGTTGACGTATCCCATTAATTTTGAGCCTATTCAGTAATTATTTTGAATATGAAAAAATACTTTGGATCCCGCAAGCATGATCGAACATAATCCTAATTTGATGGTATGAATGTATTTTGTACCATAATTGAACTAAATATGGACAAATTACAATTTTGGTTAAGCACCTCCTGTCCCTCAGTTTCGGACAGCTTTATTTGTTATATGATATCTTTGTAATTATTGCATCAGTGTCTCAAAATACTTTCATTTTTCATGGGTTCCGTCGATCATGGTATCAAACATGTAATAAAATTAAGAAGAATGAACATTCAGAACAACATCGTAAAATGTGCTATTTTTCATCATATATGAAAGAAATTTTTGATAAGCATCTTGGAAACTAAGAAAAACTCAAATTTTTCTTGTAAATGTTACAAATGCATTGAATTGGTAATTATAAACTATTCATATAGTGTACACGTTCAATGATGTTCAAATTTACAGAATTTGTGGCATTTCCAGATCGTGTTCAGTATTGGGTGCACCCTTGCAAGATCGATCAATTTGGTACTAAAATACATCATCAAAATGCAATGTCAAAATTCATATTTATATTTTCAAATTTATTTTTGTACACTATAAAAATGATAATATTTATCATAAATGAATAACACGAGCCCATAAAATCAATGATTTTTGAATTATGAATTTAGTGGCTTAAGTGTCCGGTACTGGGGGATCTCCCCTTACGTTATTTGATTAACATCTAAATACAAGTGCTTTCTATGGCATTATGAGCAAGACTAACCCTTCAAAACAAGTCATATTTCTGATTTTTGACCACCTGATCGCCCACGGTGCTCTGATACCGTTGGATCGTTGGACGATGATGATTTTTCACTTTATCGTTATTGCTATTACCTCTCGTGTTCCCGCAATGCAATGGAGAGCTCTTTCTCTATTCTGCACGACAACGAACGCTGATGATGATGCTGATAAGGTCTTCATTTTCAATGTGGCAGCAGGAGCTTATGCTCTCCTTTCCGGAATGCCATCAGAGTAGCTCTCTGGTGGTGCAAAATGCGTTCCGCGAAATGGTTAATATTGGCGGGGATGAATACGGGTTGATAGTCGTCCACAGTGTCTTTCGATGGGTTATGGCACACAGTGGTTGGCAAGATTGTGGTAATGGCGAAATCAATTTAGTTTGCATGAGAATCATGGGTCGAGCTTATTTTTCAGAAGATGTTTGTGCTTCTAGTGATTGTCAAGATTTTTCTCATTTGATACAATTGTTAACATGAAAATTCTGTAAACCTTAGTTATAAATTTCATTGCTCAAGTTTTGCTGTCTTTTACCCATAGTTCAGCAGGCGTCCAACTGCAGCCAAGCTGGGTTGTATTACACAGCAGTATTAGGTTGCTACAAGTAGAAGATTGGACTCTTGTTGCATCAATGAGAACTTAGGAGGGATATTAAGTTCGTTCCGTATTGGCTGTGGCGGATTATATGTACAATTTTTTAGTAGTGTTATGTTTACTTTGTTATGTTGTTGAACACCATTGATGAAGCGAAAAAACAGTTTTCAAATAGTTTTCTAAGTAAATCCAATTCCAATCCAATCCAATTTGTACTAACTGCTATAAAAGCTATACTAGTAAACTGACTTACTGACTAACTATTCTTTGCCACTTTAGCTGAGGAAGCTTCAAATTTGAGTTGGTACGGTTTGGGACTCACGAGAAGTATGCTTAACCATTAAAACCACTTAATAGGGCTCCCATGTCATGGTTTCCTCCGGAAATCCATCAAATTACTGGTTTATGGACAGAAAGTCGAAGTGCAAAACGTTGAAAGGACAAAATGTCGAAAGACAAATGATAGGAAGAACAAAAGGTCAAACATCATTAGCTTGGAGAGAAATTTTTCATTCTTTGAAAAAATATTTTCGACCTTTTGTCCCTTCTTTTTGGTTCTTCGACCTTTAATCCTTTCGACTTTTTAACCTTTCGACCTTTTGTCTTTCGAACTTCAAACCTTTCGACATTTTGTCATAGATTCCAAGTCACTATAGGGTGAAGGCTAACCCGACCACTGGATCACAACAAAATTGCAGCACAATTGTATCAAGATTTGTTACGAATAACAAAATTTGTTTCAAATCGTTCCCTTCTGATGGACTGACAGCAACATCGCAAACAACATCTACGTGATCTTCACTCTACCTGCGTGCAGAGGTAAAGAAGCATCATCGTCGCGGTCAGATCCAAAAATAGACCATCATAGTAGTAGTAGTGTGTATTCAGATACTGTTCAAGTGTTCAGATATCAAACTGTACTCAGCTGGCGTGATGCCTAATGGCGAATTCAGCTTAATAAAATGAATAAGAAGGAAAAAAAACAAAGGCTGTTTCAAATTTGTTTCGATTTCAAACAAAATTATAACACAATTTGCTATAAAAAATGAGAGCAAATGCTTATAACTAATTTTGTAATAATTTACTTATGGAAAATGACAAAATGGATTATATTTATGATTGATTTGAAACCGAATGAGTTACATATTTGTTTTAATTATAACATATTGCGTTTAAATTTTGCTTGATGTAGAGGAAATTGTGTCTAAATTTATGTTATTTCAACTACTAACCAGCCAAAATTATAACATATTTTGTTAGACAAAAACACGCTAACTGAGTAACAAAATCTATTACAACTCTATTGTAATCCACTGGTCGGGAAGCTCATGCACTTCGTCAATCTTAGCCTCTATAGGGGTTCTATCGAGTTAGGCCGAATGGTTCGCCATTTTGCCGTTAGGCCGAATGCCGTTAGACCAAAAGGGTCGTTATGTCGAAAGGGTAGTTAGGCCGAAAGGGTCGTTAAGCCGAAAATGACCAATAGTTCTAACGAACCGTAAGGTCAGTGATAGTTCAGTATAATTTGTATTACCTTGAAGCCCACAATATCTGCTGTGAAATACAACTAGAAAGAACAGCCTATGATTAAAAGAAGGATAAACACTGATGGTCAAATTTTATTTCGGCCTAACGAACCTTTCGGCCTAAAGACCAAAGCATTCGGCCGAATGGCCTTCGGCCTAACGACATTCGGCCATAAGACCTGCACCCAATTTTCATACTTCTAGCAAAGCTAGAAACTTGATTCTACCCCATTATCCCGAATGCCATTTCCCCGAATGCCACCACCCCGAATGCCATTACCCCTAATTCCAAATCCCCGAATGACAATACTCCGAAATCTAATACCAGGGAAATGACATCAATGTAATAATGTCAAGATAATTGTAAGTTCGGTGATATAGCTTTTAGGGTGATGGCATTCGGGGCAATTGGGTAGAATCCACATTTATTTGCCTTGGGCTACTAGTCCAATGTCCCCCCGGAACTACCTGTGGGTCGGGGGTGTAGTCCTGTTTACTGCTTGCATGTAGTAAATGGTACCAAACCCCACACTTCCGGACCTTGGTCCGGAGTCTGTTGAGCAGATTATCCCCCCATTGCTTAGAAGGAAAAAAAAACTTCGAAGCTGGCTATTTAGGCAGATTCCGAGGTCGGTCCTGCGATTCAGGTGGAGGGAAACTTCCGGTTCACAAGCGCTTCGACGACCATTTGCCGGTGCTGTTTCGCGAATTGCTCAGCTAGACACCGGCAGTGGACTCTCCGACACGATGTTGGTCGGTCAAGTGCCAGGGTCGGTACTGCAATTCCAGTTGGAGAATGACTGTCAATTTGCATGCGCTCCGACGACTTATTACCGATACTGCGCTACGCCTGCTCTACTCGATCTAGTCCCCGACAGAGGATACAGCCTACGCCAATCGTTACTCTGAGCTCCCTGGTCTTTACGCAATCTCCTTCGCTGCGACGATATAAGCTGTGTTCACCGCAATCCAAGTGCTTGCATGCTGGCACATGTTCTGCACGACATTGTCCGGATTAAGGACGCTTGCGGTTTTTGACATTATCTCGCTTCGTATGTTTATCCCTGAATCGTGGGCAGTCGAATATAACATGCTTCGGGGTCTCCTAGATATTTGGACAGACCAGACAATGTGGAAACTCTGCGTGTCCGAATCTGTGCATATATTTCCGGAAGCATCCGTGGCCTGAAACTGGGCCAGGAAGAAGTTAACTTTTTCATGTTTTCTAGTCGTCCACACCAACACCCTAAGAATGAGCCTGAGGGTCCATCTTGCTTTTTCCGAGTTATTCCACTCCTGCTGCCACTTGGCTATGTTCTCAGTTAGAGTGATACAGACGGGTGATAACGCACACTGCCTCCGACGATATAGTGTGGTAGGTACTCGCCACCCGTATAGCCATAAGCCGGAACGTACCTGCCAGCTTCTCTAGGTTACGTTTGGTTCCCAACGCTGCAGCCCAAGCCGGGACTCCGTATCTCAATATGGACGATGATACGATCACCAGAAGAGGCGTCTCTTCTGCTTCTTGGTCCTCCAATGTTGGGCATGATCCTACCTACAGTGTTAGCTGCTTTTGTTGTCTTTTCGCAGGCATAGTCTACGTGGCTGTTGAAGTTTAGCCTGCCGTTGACCATTATTCCAAGGTGTTTTAGAGAGCGCGTCGATGCGATTGCGTGTCTTCCGACGTTGATCTCAAACTCCTTGCAGTTGCAGACCAGCACCACCTCCGATTCGATTCAATGAAGTCTAGCGATTCCACCGTCAGCATCTACACCTCCTCCGCAGTTTCGCTAATTATCGCAAGAACGACGTCGTTTGCGAACCCAACGACCTCGACTGCATTCGGCAGTGTCAACGTTGGAAATCCAGCGTACATCACATTCCACAGTGTTGGGTGAAGTATGGATCCCTGTGGAACTCCCGCCGTTACTTCGATTGACATCCGACCCTGGTTTGTGTCGTCAACCAATACCAAGCTCTGAAAGTAGCTTTGCAGAAGTTTACACATATATTCGGGGACCCGCATTCTGTGTAAGGCTGCGGCTATAGCCTCCCAACTGGTGTTGCACCTTGCACCGGGATCCGTGTCTTCTCGGCTTTTCCGCTCTGTTGCTCAGATATATCTGCGCGCCTTCTGCAGCTGTAATGGTAGACTTTATGTTCATGACCAGCTGCTTGATCCTGGAGTAGACATTGTTTCTGGTCTTGATGTACTCATAGACTTAGTCGACCATTCCTCTACACTTTCGACAGCTCTGGCTTCTCAAGCTGTAGACTATCATGGACAGCTCTACTCTGTACTGTATAGGATTAATTAATTGATAATTTGATAAGAAAAGTGAAATGTGTTGAGCGTGTGGCAACTTTAGCCCTTTACTTTGACGTCTCGCGTTGAAACCGGAGCGATGAGAGTATGTGTGTGCGTGTATATGGATGATCTTTTGTATCGTTGCATCAGTACGGTACATAAAAGAGATAGAATGAAATACGAAGCGGAAAAAAAGAGAGAGCGATATATTATTGTACGCGGGTTCGGTTCGGGCTCTCGACTTTCAACGCAACTCTTGAGAATAATTTCGAAACGATAGATTCAGTTTGCGAGTGAGTGAGTTGAAGAAAAATTCCGGATTCGTTTACGACAGTAAACACTGTGTATACTCCGATGTTAATTTATATTCAATAACTATTCGACAAGCAATTGTAGATTCTTCACGGAATAACATGATATTGTCTAAACGTGAAAAACTTTAGTAGCAGACAATATTTCAGTTGTATTTCTACAAAGGGAAATTATTTGATTAGTGAAAAAATACATTTTGACCTGGTATCCAACAAAAACAGCATGATTCTGGCAGTAACCTACTGGATTTCATTGCGTCATCGATAATTCGAATATTTGTTCTTCACATTTGAACATTAACATTCCACATGAAGCAATAGCTGTAACGCATTCGAAAGAGATATCTTCATCCCTTCTCAAACTCCCCGCAACATCACAGCTAATGTAAACAAAGACAATTTTTACACAATTTGTGCAGAAAACTTTGAATTCCTTTTAAGGACCAACAAAGTTCACCCGACAACAAGAGCTCACGTTTCTCTGTGAATGGATGTGCAGGAGTGTGCGTGTGTATGTGTGTCAAAGTGCTCGGAAAAGTGGGTGTGAGCACGAAAAGAAAAACAAAATAAAAATGCTGTCGAGCATCATTGCTTTCTTTTTTTTCTCGCGCCACCACAGAATGGCTTGAGGCCATCGATTTCCTGGATCGCGAGGCGGAAGCGGCTTGTGGTAGGCGGGGAACCGCGCGAAAAGAAATAAAACCGGAAATGCCGGTCACAAACAAGATGACTTTCATAAATTTTACAATTCTTTTTTTTTTTTTGTTTTGGCACTCGCTAGGATGAAATGTTGGTGTGCGTTTGCGAGTGAAGAAAGTTGTCGCGTATAGTGCTGCTGGTTGTTGGTGGGAAGCGGCTTGGAAGTGATGTCATTCGCATGGAAACAGGTGCGGGTCGAGGACCGTGGCTTGGGATCCGACTGTTGGCTTTTATTGCTCGTTAACTTCTCGCCCATGAGGGGGCATCAGAGCAAAACTTGCGCTCTTGGATTGAATGGGAAGTTGAAATGAATTTTTGATGAGATATCGTGGGGCTTTGTGCAAGTGAGTAGCTGTTTCTTTTCCTGTCAGGCAACGGCAGACTGTATGCAGTTTGCAATGTTGTGGATTCTGCTGGCTTCAGTGAGGGTTGCTCCACGGTTTTGTTTTGGACTAGTCGTGATTCAGACTTTAAGATCCCTTCTGGTGCAATACCCACCGTTGTTGCTGGCGACACAGTGTTGCTCATAATTCCTGCACAAAAGGGTGTAATTAACCGTTTGAAGAAACTGCCTATAAATAATTTGTTTAACATTTATTCTCATTTGAAAGTCTTTCGCTTACGGCTGTGACTGAGGTTTGAAGGGTTCAGACTTATAATGTTTCATTGGAATCTTCTTTTTAGCAGTCGGAGGATATCAGCAATGCCTTTCTTCGCCCTTTCAAACATCTGTTGCAAGAGGATGCATTTAACTAGTATGCACGGGCAACATTTCTAAGCGTGTCTATTGCGCAGCTGAATGTCTTCATGAAATCTTTAGGGAAGGAAATTCATCAATCCGGTTGCGACAAACCGTTACCGAGATTATTCAGACAGACTACCCAGCACACCAGCGACAATAAACGAATGGGTTCCTTTCCGTACGCGGTTAGGTTCTTTTTCAAGCATTACAGGTAGAGTGGCAGATAGACATGACGACATGTCCCGGCTTTTATGCACAGTAAATAGCTTGCTTTGTCAAAGCTGCCATTTTTTCACTTTCATATATCTTTTGGCGGTTAGAGTCCGCGACTACAAAGCAAAACCATGCTGAAGGTGTCTGGGTTCGATTCCCGGTCGGTCCAGAATCTTTTCGTAATGGAAATTTCCTTGACTTCCCTGGGCATAGAGTATCATCGTACCTGCCACACGATATACGAATGCGAAAATGGCACTTAAGGCTAAGAAAGCTCTCAGTTAATAACTGTGGAAGTGCTCTTAGAACACTACGCTGCGCGGCCGGCTCTGTCCCAGTGGGGAAGTTAGTGCCAAGAAGAAGAGGATATCTTTTGGCAGGCACAATGATCCTATATGTCCAAAAAGGTCAAGCAAACTTTCATTGCGAAAAAGAACTAGTACCGATCCTGAATTGAACCTTCAGCGTTGTCGCCACTAGAATTACAATTAGGCTAAGGAAGTGATAGGGTATAACGGATGAACACCTAGCATCCAATCTCTGCCTTCCTGGTCAGTGTTCAGTCTCCTACGCCGAAGAAGATGCTAATTTATATGCTGCCACTACACCTAAGGGTCGTCTCTGTTGTTGGTAGGTGTTCAGGGGTCTTCCAGTCTGTTTTGACAGGCAAGTACGACTATCAGAACGAACTTCCGCTGTCTCATATCAACTCATATTTCAGTGCTGTGACGAATGGGGCACTCGGTAAATTGATGAGCACAACGGAATACAACCGAGCCGAAGCGCCACGCTTAGCACAAATTCCAATGTTGAGTCTTTCGACTCAGAGTAACTGTAAGTGTATGATGAACCAACATCACGCTGACAATGTAGTCATATACCATGACCCCACAGTTATGGATCAAATAGTGTGGAGTCCAACCTATAAAATTCAATAAAACGACATGGAAAACGTAAAATTGTAATTTAAAAGCACGAATTGTATCGTTTCACATTGGAACTTCGGTTAGTAAACTGTTTTGCGTGTAATATTTACATAGGATTGCATAAAAATTAAAAATTGCATCGGTTTCTGAAAACCATATTATGGATCAATTTTCATATTATGGATCAAATTGTGACATATTACGAATCAAGAGATTTTAAACTCAATGCAACTGTATTGCATGATTTGGTGAAAGTTAACAATGTGTCACATATTATTGCAAAAAATAGCATTGTTCGAGCTGGAAACAAGGGTAAAATGTCCTTTTTAGTGATATTCTGCATTGTAGTAACTGAGGCATGAACTGTTTTCGCTCCACACCAAGTTTTCCACCCATTTTTGTCTGCTAAAAATGAAATTTACCAACCTTGATGTTGTATTAGTTTTATCCTTAGCACTATTGTCTGAAAATGTCGAATACAATGCTTAAAATGGTAGAAATCTACATTCTTTGCTAGTGATCCATAACCGTGGTAAACAATCATTTGCTGGTCCATATTATGGATCACTAGTTAGAAGTGCTAATATTCGGTATTTAGAATCAACAATCAAGAAAACTGTTTTCTAAAGATGAGTTCACACTAAATCGAAGCGAACGAGCATGTTTAATGCTATAACATATGAATTTTACCACTTGTGGGAGCTTATGAATGCTGACGGCACTTCTTACAGAAAACGACCATATAATGATAGCTGTGTGGTACCAACTAAACATTTGTCAAATACACCGTTATTAAGCGGTTGAATGTTATGCTTAACTTTACAAATGCTAGAAGACAAATAGTATAACATGGGAAAAATATGTTTTACGTCAACTTTTATGTTTCGAGCGAGTTATCCGATGTTGAACGCCAAAGTGATCCGTCACTGTGGATGATCCGTAACTGTGTGGGCATGGTACAACCAAAATATCGGTGGTATGAATAGCATGTTGAAGCTTTTTGCTGCGACCGCAATCGAAGGAATAGTTATCAGGAGGTGGTGTCTTGCCGTAAGCCGAAAATTAATAGCTCGTCCAATCGGAAACGATTCATGGACCTGTTTGGAACAAGTTTGGATATCCATAAAATTAGCATACCGTACGTTGTGTCTACGTGCTGCATACATAACACCAGATCGCTTACGTGACAATGGTCTTATCGAAACTCATTGTCGATCAGTTCTGGCGGCTTCAGAAAATGCTTCTACTAACGACAAGCTCATCGTGTTGGGTGATTTCAACACGTCTGGCATTTCATGGCGGTCATCCAGACATGGTTTCTATATCCAGATCCTCAGCGTTCAACACTGCATCCAAGTGCCACAACCCTCATTGACACTTACAGTACAGCTACCCTTACTCAAATCAACATTGTGACCAACGAAAACAATCGGATTTTAGATCTTTGCTTTGTCAGTTCGATCGAAGTTGCTCCACCGATTTATCGTGCCCTCGCCCCGATCGTGAAGTCAACCATCCACCATACACTTTCTGTTGTTTCCGTCGAAAATCAACTGATTTGTGAGTTAACTATTGCTCCCACGGTTGTTCACTATGACTTCTCAAAAGCCAATTACTGGATTGGGACACTGTTCTTGACGCCGAAGATGTGGATGCAGCAGGGGAAAGTTCCAGTTATTAGAGAACTAGTAGTCATGGGGCCACTACTTTCCCACTGCACACAGTATTTGAGCGATGATCAGCACGGATTCTTCGCTGGTCGCTCTATAACCACTAACCTGCTTTGTCTTACTTCCTACGCAACTGTAAGTATGACTGAAAGAGTGCAGACAGATAAGATTAACACTGATTTGTCCGAGGCCTTCGACAAGCTAAACCATGCCATAGCGATCGCAAAAGAGGCTTGGAATTAATGGAAGACTTCTACAACGGGTTCATACCTATTTAAATATCGCCATCTACTTGTTGCCATTGGAGACTGTCAGTCCGAGTCGACACTTTCTCTGTATCATCGGGTATCCCTCAAGGAAGCCACCTGGGCCCCCTGATGTTTCTCCTGTACATCAACGATGTGAATTTGGGCTTATAGGACCACGATTGTTGTACGCGAATGTTCTCAAAACATTTCTTCACATACGCTGTTGTGACCTCCGGAAATAGCGTTCTGGTAAATTATCCGAGGCGTATTACCTTTGCCAGTTCCACAAATCGAGTCGTTCCTCTAGTTTAAGAGTGGGTAGAATTCACGGGCTCAAAAGCTTTCACTGGGAGACTTTCTTCTAACAGTTAGTTACTGCAGCAACCACACACAGCTTTTCGAGCAGTTTTAATTTATTCACTCTATACACACTCTTTACACTTACACATTTTATTGGACAATTAACGCAACACTGTATTTTAACGTTTTTACACTATACATATATTCTACAAACTACTTCTTACAAATCGGTGACCGGGTGCGCTATACAATTAAACAACTAACAATCTAAAAATGGATGATGCGGCTTTTATATTATCACGATTGACGAAAAGAAACGGTCGCTTCGTAATCATTCGGACGTCGGCATTTTTCGGAAGCTTTCTAACTAGAATTCAGCCTAGGTTACACTTTTGCTTCTAGTACTTCAATCACCCTAATTCGCCTACCATAGCCTTTTTCGTCCAACATAGCCGGCCACCTAAATTTGATAGCTCAAATTTACCTTAACAGAACGCCATGATGGAAGATGATTTGCAAAGCATCAGTTTCATCAAATTAATGCAATTTTCGACGGTAATTATTAATTATTTCCTTATCTTTTTAGCATTTCAGGTTTCTGGTGAGTCGGCAAATGGTGGCTGGTCGAAAGGAAGTGGAAATATTCGGGAAATTGGTCGTTTATAAAGCCCGCTGGAAGTCTTCAATGTCACGACTCGTACCACATTATCCGCTCCGGGATGTATTTGTTCGATGCGTGCAAGAGGCCAAGACACAGAAGGTTTTCCGTCTTCCTGAACCAAAACGATTTGCCCGACGTGAATATCTGTTGGAGACGTTGATTTTTCGCGCTGACGGTTTAGTTCCGTAAGGTATTCTTTCCGCCATCGGTCCCAATGCTGCTGGATCAATTTCTGTAGCTGTTGGTAGTGAGTTAGCCTGTTGCTAGGAATATTGCTGTAGTTCGGTTCCGGGAGGCTGATAAGCGGCGAACCGATGATGAAATGGCCAGGAGTTAGAACATCCACTTCTGTAGGATCGCTGGACAGTGTTGTGAGAGGGCGGCTATTCATGTTAGCCTCGATTTGAGCGAGTACAGTGGCGTAATCTTCGAAGGAGAGCTGGGTACTACCCAGCGTTTTCGCCAATGACGTTTTGGCCGTTTTTACTGCTGCCTCCCATAAGCCACCGAACGAAGGTGCTCTTGGTGGAATGAAGTGCCATTGGATTTTATGCATGGTGCATTCTTTGAGGATGGCTTCTCTGGTGCGTTTTGCTTCAAACAAGCGATACAGCTCGGCTAGCGTGTTATTTGCACCTTGGAAATTTGTACCGTTATCCGAATGGATTTCGGCAGGCATGCCGTGATGTGCGATGAACCGTCGTAATGCTGCTATGAAGGCATCGGTGGAGAGGTCACACACCAGTTCAAGATGTACGGCCTTGGTTGCAAAACAAACAAAGACAGCAATGAACGCTTTTCGGGAAGCTGCTCGTCGATGCACAGGTTTGATGTAAACGGGGCCACAGTAATCTACTCCGACCACAGTGAAGGCTCTACTTGGGTTGGTACGAGGCTTTGGCAACTGGCCGACAGGTTGATTAACGGGGACAGGATTATGGCGGAAGCATTGCGGACACTTGCGACACACATAATTAGCGACAGTTTTTCCATTTATCGGCCAGTACTCTTGCTGCATCGTAGCGAGCGTCATGCGTGGACCGGAGTGCATACAGAGTTCGTGATAATGTCTTGTAATGAGGCGTGTGAGTGGGTGGATTTTTGGAAGAAGCATAGGGTGCTTGGTGCGAAAATTCTCTGAGGAGTGTTCAAGGCGCCCACCGAGCCGTATGATACCCTTCTCGTCGAGGAAAGGACCAAGCAATCTTAGTGATGATTTACTGGAAACAAATCGACTATGGGCTAGGTCCTTCAATTCTTGAGCGAACATTTCTTGTTGAGCGATCTTCGTTAGAGTTGTCTTGGCACTCTCCAGTTCTTCTACCGTGACGAATGAGTTAGGTTTGATATTTGGTTTGCGGCGACAGCGGTTCCCAAAGCGAAGGATCAAAGCAGTGATCCGAACTAATCGCCAGAAGGATGCATAACGGAAAAAAAGGAAGCAATGCTCTATTGGCTGTTGAGCTATGAGTGCGACCTTTCGACGTTCTAGCAGATCTTCAGGTGGTGTTTCTATCGGTCGTTCAGGCCATTTTTCTTCATTTTGTGCAAGCCAAGCCGGCCCATGGCGCCAAATATTGGTGATGATAAATTCCTGCGGTAGCATACCACGAGACACAAGGTCCGCCGGATTGTCGATCCCTTTTACATGTTTCCAACTATGGCCATGGGTTAATCGTTGAATCTCCGAAGTCCGATTTCCAATAAAGGTCTGCCAACTGTTGGGTGGTGCGCGAATCCAGTGGAGTGTGACCGTCGAATCTGACCAGAACCGACAAGGAATTCCCTCCATCCGCAGCGCTGCTGAAATCTTGGCATAGAGTTTTGCCCCCAGTAGTGCAGCACAGAGCTCCAGTCGCGGCAAGCTAAGCCGTTTGAGTGGGGCTACCCGTGATTTTGCCGAAATGAGCTCGATGTTAATTTTTCCTTCCTTATCGGTTGAACGTGCATAAACGCAAGCACCGTACCCAACTTCGGATGCATCACTGAAGACGTGAAATTGTACGGAGCTTGAATCGGATGCAAAGATAAATCGTGAAACCTTATAGCCTTCCAAAAGTGGTAGCTGTGCTGCAAAATCTTCCCATTTGTCAACAATGTCCTCTGGTATTGGATCGTCCCAGTCCACTGCAGCCAGCCATAGATGTTGCATCCGGATTTTTGCCCAAGCCACGACGGGTGAAACTAGTCCCAGAGGGTCGTACAGCTTGGCAATTGCAGAAAAGACCTTCCGCTTCGTCCAACCGCCGTCGATAGTGAATGGTTGTACCTCAATGCATAGTTGGTCTGATGCTGTTTCCCACCCCACTCCTAGCGTTTTGATTTTATGCTCCGATTCGAAGTGCAGGGTTTTTTCTCCTCCGAGTGATTCGATTGGTAGATTTTGCAGTACTTGCGGGTTGTTCGAGGACCATTTTCGAAGTTCGAGACCTCCTTCTGCTAGCAGAGCTTGAACTTCCCTTTGAAGCAGTGTGGCGTCTTCTAACGTATCCGCCCCTGATAAGAAATCATCCATGTAGAAATCTTCAAGTACGGCGTTGGCAGCTAATTTGTATTTCGAGCCCGAATCCAAAGCCACCTGTTTCAACACTCGAGTGGCGAGAAACGATGAAGGTGATAGACCATAAGTGACCGTTTGCAATTCATAGACTCGAATCGGCTCCGATGGATTGAATCGCCAGAGAATCCGTTGGAGTGGTTTGTCGTCGTCGTGGACCAAGATCTGCCGATACATTTTGGCGACATCTGCTACTAATGCAATGGCGTGTTTGCGGAATCGCAACATTAAATCCAGCAGTTCATCTTGAATCGTAGGTCCGGTCAACAAGGCTTCGTTCAGCGAATGATTCGTCGACGTTTTAGCAGATCCATCGAAAACTACTCGGACCTTCGTAGTGGAGCTAGCTTCTTTAAAGACCGGGTGGTGAGGAAGATAGCAGACTGTTTTGCCTTGATCCAAACGGGAATCGTCAGCCTCGCCGATGCATCGCATATGACCTAACTCGATATACTCCCTCATAAAGTTGCAATACTGGGCTTGCAGATTTGGATCGCGCTCCAACCGTCGCTCTGTTTGATAAAATCGATGTTGCGCTGTCTGCTTCGATTCGCCGATCATGCTATTGAAATCCATGCGTTTGGGATATTGCACGACGTATCTGCCTGTGTCGTCACGAGAAACTGTGTTGGCAAAATGCGCCTCACAATCTTCTTCTTCCTGAGACCGTGTGGATTTTATCGTTAGTTCTTCCACCACCCAAAACCTTTCAATTGCCTTGTCTAGTGGTTCCATTATAGCGACGTGACAACTGACTCGTGATTGTTCCTCAGTGCATTTAGTCTCACCGGCTGCCACCCATCCGAATACCGTATTGACAAATACTGGAAGCGTATCGTCGACCTTACGAACCTGCAGCCGGCCACCGTCGCGTATATGAAATTCATAAAAATATTGTGCGCCTAAAACCAGATCTATCGGACCGGAGACATTGAATTCAGGATCAGCAAGAGCCATATTGGATGGGATTTTCCAACGAGCTATCGAAATCGATACAGAAGGTTGATCGTCAGTGATCTGTTCCAAGACCAGAAAATCCATGGGCGTTGAAAAGTTCTGCACACGAGAGGTGATAGTGGTAGAGACTGTATAAGCTGTGCGACTCCGTGATCGTCCGATCCCAGTAATTTCCACTTTTTTGTCTCGCCGTGGCAACTGAAGCAGTTCGCAAAGATTTTCAGACATAAGATTAGCTTGAGACCCAGAATCCAGAAGCGCCCTTGCGTGATGTGTCCTTCCATGAGCGTCCTTGACATTCAACAATACGGTAAGAAGAAACAGGTGTGACCTTGGCTGCTCCATCGCCACGTGAGAAGAAAGTAAAGCCATCGAACTAGAAATCGAGTCACCAGAGTTCGAGACACCGTCGATAATCGTTGGAGCAGAAATGTTCGCATTTTCATCCGCAACTGGAGTGGGGTTGGGAGTAGAAGTTGAACCTGACCCAGGGAACCCGGGATGCAACAAAGAATGATGCTTCTTCGAACACGTTTTGCATCGAAATTTTGAAGGACAATCTCGTGCTAAATGGTTCCGGCCCATACAGTTGCTGCAGAGTCGTTTGGAGTTTGTAAGTTGGAGACGTTTGTCTACAGGAAGCTTGGCAAAGGTTGGGCACCGTGTTATCCAGTGTTTTTCACTACACGCGAAGCAATTAGGTGGTGATGATGAAACTTCAGTCGCCGAGTTGACTGAAACCTTCGTGGGACGAACCTTACTGACACTGGAAGACGTCGTTGTTGAAAAGATGTGTTGATCGACCGAAACCGCATCCAACACCCTGGTTTGCCTTTTTAGAAATTCGACCAATAACCCAAACGAGGGTTCCTTGTCTGGCATGAAAGTTTCCTCCCACCGTTTTTGAGTAACTTCGTCCAACTTTGAGACCATCAAGTGGACTAGCATCACACCCCAACCATTCGTCTTTTCTCCTAATTGATCCAAAATCTTTGTGTTACGCTCGAAACAATCGATAAGCTCATGCAAGACCGCCGCTGATTCCTTTTTCATTTTAGGGTACTCGAAAAGAGCATTCAGGTGACGTTTCTTGAGGAGGTAGTTGTTGGAGAACCGCTCGACCAAAACATCCCAAGCAACCCTATAATTGGCCTCAGTCATCGAATAAGGATCGATCAATTTCAGAGCATCACCCCTCAAAGATGCACGCAAGTAGTGAAACTTCTGTATGTCGGTTAGTTCAGCCGAGGAGTCGATTAACGCTACGTAGGTGTCACGGAATGGAAGCCAGTTTTGGTAGTTGCCGTCAAATTCTGGCAAGCTAATTTGAGGAAGTCGTACGGACGCTTGAACATTAGGTATTGGATTTGTGTGTGCAATGGAAGTGCTTGGTGTCGCATGCATTTGTAATTTTCTCGCCAATCCTGCCCTTACCTCAAAATATTTCTCTTCGAATTCAGCCCGCAACTGTTTGTGCTCCGGTATACTGTCTTCGTTGTCTTCCATGCCTTCGAGATCATTCTGGAGGTCCTCAAATTCTTCCCATTTTTGCTCGAGTTTCTCAAGACGAATTTTTACTGCCTGCTCATCGAACTCCTTTGTGCTTTTCAGGAAGTGTGCGACCCGCTGTAGAAATTCGATGATACTGTCCCGATTGCGTACGAGACCCTTGTACTTCCTCAACGTCGACATGTTGATTACTCCGACCAGATGTAGAGAAAGCAAGTTACACCAGTGAGCAACTGTAAAAAATACGCCCAGCGAAGCACCTTCCAGACAAGAATGTAATTTGATGGACAGGAACTCACCTGGTGAGCCTGTCAAACAGGCCTTGTATCAAATCGTTACTCCGACCAGATGTAGCAACTGTAAAAAATATGCCCAGCGAAGCACCTTCCAGATAAGAATGTAATTTGATGGACAGGAACTCACCTGGTGAGCCTGTCAAATCAGGCCTTGTATTAAATCGTGGTCTCTGGAGTGCGCAGCGACAGTGTAAGGCGTATGCGTATAGAATCTTCCTCAAAGAACCCTCATCAACGGTTCAGAGTCAGCCAGATGTAATAAAGCGATGATGGATGACGTCACACAGTCGTGTCCAAGCGTGAATGCACTGTTCTGTTAAACAACACCAAGAGAAGCACCTTCCAACGGATAATTGTGATGCTTAGACAGAGACTCACCTGTTGAGCCTGTCTAACAGGCCTTTTATTCAATTACCGTTGGTCCACCTTTGTCTCCCGTGTGTGTAGCGAAGTATTGGCCTTTGCGCGCTTTAGCCGGTCCAAACCCTTCCGAGTCCAACGTTTTTCCGAGTTGGAAGGGGGAATATTGAAAAATCCGGCCACCGTAGACTCCGTCGAAGTAGTTAGATAGATAGAACCAAGAAATGACCAGGTAGGGATGAAAACGAAATAAAGAATAGTTGGACAGGTCCTCACCTTGTAGGCCTGTCTCACAAGCCTTGAATAAATTCTCAATCCCTTTATGAATCCGATTATAAGATTGCCCTTATGGTTGCGTTGAATAGTCCATGCGCATGAAATTCGTGATGGCAGCGCCCAGTGGATTCACGAGTACGATGACCGTTATGGCGCGCTTTCCTTTTTGTTGAGTAGGAATGGCGCCAATCCAATTGTCCGTCGACTCAATGGCGTCGGTGTGTTCCAGAGAAACGCTATCCTGGTCACGGCACCAATGTTGTGACCTCCGGAAATAGCGTTCTGTTAAATTATCCGAGGCGTATTACCTTTGCCAGTTCCACAAATCGAGTCGTTCCTCTAGTTTAAGAGTGGGTAGAATTCACGGGCTCAAAAGCTTTCACTGGGAGACTTTCTTCTAACAGTTAGTTACTGCAGCAACCACACACAGCTTTTCGAGCAGTTTTAATTTATTCACTCTATACACACTCTTTACACTTACACATTTTATTGGACAATTAACGCAACACTGTATTTTAACGTTTTTACACTATACATATATTCTACAAACTACTTCTTACAAATCGGTGACCGGGTGCGCTATACAATTAAACAACTAACAATCTAAAAATGGATGATGCGGCTTTTATATTATCACGATTGACGAAAAGAAACGGTCGCTTCGTAATCATTCGGACGTCGGCATTTTTCGGAAGCTTTCTAACTAGAATTCAGCCTAGGTTACACTTTTGCTTCTAGTACTTCAATCACCCTAATTCGCCTACCATAGCCTTTTTCGTCCAACATACGCTCTATCGACGATTGCCGTCTACTCCAACAGCAACTTGACGTCTTTGCCAACTGGTGTAGTGTGAATCGTATGGTAGTCAACCCTGAAAAGTGCTCTGTAATAACCTTCTCAAGGAAAAAGCAACCGATTGCTACAGCAATGGTGCAAAAAGAATAGAATCCATGCAACGGCGTTTCCTCTGATAAGCCATTCGGAGGCTACCCTGGAATACTCCTTTATCGTCTGCCCAGCTATGTCAGCTGATTCGTTTGGAGCCACTTTCATCCAGACGAGATACCGCTAAGGCTTTTCTGATCTGCATTGGGTAACCGGATTGACTGCCCATCTATATTGGACCAGATAAACGTTAACGTCCAACCTCGGGCTTTGCTGTGGCAGTGTAATGCTGCGATTGCCCTATGCAATGGACTCCAGCGAACCTTCAATCGCGTTTCGTCACTTTTGACTTTTTGAAATGCGGAAGTTCTATCAGAAACTCAACACATCCCGCAAAGGCATCATGCCGCGAGCTGAAATGTGCCGGGATAAGACTGGGAGCATCTTGACGGACGGACGCGAGGTGATTGAAAGATGGAAGCAGCACTACGAAGAACACTTGAATGGCACAGAGAACACAAGCATAGCAGGTCAGGACAGCGCGGACAGTGGAAACCAACCTGCTCCCACGATGGGGGAAGTTAAGGATCCCATTCAACAGCTCAAAAACAACAAGGCTGCTGGCAAGGATGGTGTCGGAGCCGAACTCATCAAGCTGGGCCCGGACGGGTTGTCTACTTGTCTGCATCGGTTGATAGTCAGAATCCAGAAAACAAAGTACATGCTGGTAGGCATAACTGAGTGCGATAGGGCCCGCCTAGAAACCAGTGGCACGATAGACTGGGATACTTTCCAGATGACGAACGAGTTCGTCTACCTCGGATCATTGCTGATGGCTGACAATAATGTTAGTCGGGAAATACGAAGGCGCATCATCTGTTGAAGTCGTGCCTACTATGGGCTGCAGAAAAACTACGGTCAAGAAAGATTCACCCTCGCACCAAATGTACGATGTACAAAACGCTTATTAGGCCGGTAGTCCTCTACGGGTGTTGGTTGAAGCTAAAAATAGATAATTGTTTATTAGACTTCTTTTCAGAAAATTGTGCCATAATCCATACATTTGGTTTCGCCTATCGGCTCAGAACCCTACCGGATAAAGCCAAGATTCTTATGGTAGACATACCTGCGCTAGCAAAATGATGATAATTTAATTACTCATTGTATCACATAATCGACCTAATTCATACCTTGTCGCACGTATTTAACAATTTGAGCTTCAATTTATCGGATTTATAACTGGAAAACAGCTATTAATTATCGAATCTGCGATAGGAATAGTACAAAAGGAGTTCAATAGAATAGATTCTTAGGTTATCAACTTAATTATACACTGATCATTATCGGCGCCCTTTGGCAAACCACCTCAATATTGCAATCCACGATCTACACCAAAAATGTGGTATTTTGGTAATTAGCAATCACTTAACTCAATAAAAAGCATAGAAATAAATCGTAAATGTGCCAAATTTATAGAGCTCAACAATGTGGTGCACGTTTCACCCACTTCACCGTGCTTTTCAATTCTTAATGTATAGGTAGCTCTCGATCTATCATACAGTCGGATTCTGCATACCGCTCCGGTTGTCATCGTCCGTGCTGCCAGAACATCCCCCGCCCCGTGGATCGATGAACAGCCAGTTGAACAACAGGACGCTTCAACTTACCACTCGCTGTTCTTACAATTACTTGACGGATTCTACCGTCCTTTCCGGGAAAGACCTCATCTACAATACCTCTCGTCCAAGATCTTCGTCTACCTTCCGCTACGTTTAGCCACTTAGACCTTTTGTTGATTGAAGGAAAGTACTCTTTCGACCATCGCTCCCATGCAACGTCCGCTAGCTGTTGTGAACGCGCAAAACTGCTTCGAAGGGCCTGTCCTAGGTCCTCTGGTGGTTCCAGCGGTTCATGTGCGCCGGATGAGCTGTTCAAGAGGAAATGGTTAGGCGTTAAAGCCTCAGGATTGTCCAGCTTTTGCGGCATATAAGTAAGTGGTCGAGAGTTGATCAGCCCTTCAGTTTCGACCAGCGTAGTCCACAATATTTCGTCGGTGAGTTTTCGGCCATCTTCCAATGCGGCCATGGCTTCCTTAACGCTCCGCACCATTCTTTCCCACACTCCGCCCATATGGGGTGCGGAGGGGGGATTGAACGACCATTTCGTCCGCGCATCAGTAAAAGTACCGGCACACTCCAGGTCGATTCGCTCCACCTGCTTCTGCAGTTCTCGACTGGCACCGACAAAATTGGTGCCATTGTCAGAAAAGATCTCAACCAGTGACCCACGCCGACGCGTGAATCTACGAATTGCCATAATGCAAGAATCGCTCGACAGGTCATAGGCAACCTCTAGGTGGACTGCCCGAACAACCATGCACGTAAACACCACGACATATCTTTTCTCCTTGCGCCGACCTACGGAGAACTCCAGCGGACACATGTAGTATATACTGATGTAGCTGAAAGGTCGAACATTGGACACCAATCGTTGTTCTGCTAAGGGAGCCATTCGTGGAGTATGAGGCTTGCATTTGTTCACTTTGCAGGACAAGCAGTTCCGGGAAATTTTCTCCACCACCGACCGTAGTTGTGGGATCTCGAATTGCTGGCGAACTTCGTTAACAACGGTCTCTTTGTTCGCATGACCATGTCTATGATGATAGTGTTCCAGTAGCCGTTGAGTGATCGGGCTGTCCCTAGGAAGAATGATTGGAAATCTTGCATCGAAACTGGCGTATGCAGCATCAGCGATTCTTCCTTCCATAAGGACTACTCCACATTCGTCAGCAAAGGGAGAAAGTCTGTGTAACAGGCTGTCTTTCTCCACGGGTGTCCATTTGTCAATCGGCTGATCACGGTTTTTCATCAGGGTTCGGACTTCGTCTGGATAGTATTCTACTTGAACCATCCGCCAAAAAAAAACGTTCAGCTTGTTGAAATTCTACCTGCTTCAGTGGAACGACCTGCGCCGCTACTGTCCGTTTAGTAGCTTCTCTTGATTTCTACTTACGGGAATAGCCGTGCGTGTTGGCTTTTACGCGTTGCTGTGGCCATAGATCCTCTGGATGGTACAGGAACGCGTGTCCTTTGAACCAGCTACCGTTCGAATCAGGCTCTGTGTCGTCCACCCATTTTGTCAGGCAGTCAGCTATGTTTTTCTTCGTTGGAACCCATCGCCAGTTCTCCGTTTGGGTCAGCGACACGATCTCCCCGATACGATGAGCAACAAACTGCTTGTGCCTCCTGTGATCCGAACGTATCCACGAAAGAACGGTCGAAGAATCCGACCACAGATACAACTTGCGGGGTTCAGCGAATGGTTTGTTATAACGTTGTTCAGCAGTTTCGCTCCTAGTACGGCTGCTTCCAGCTCCAGTCGGGGTACCGACAAGTGTTGTAGAGGGGCTACTCTGCTCTTGGCCATGATCAACGTGCAGTGCACTCGTTCGTAGTCGTCCGTTATGCGAAAATACACCGCGCAGCCATAACTGACCTCGCTGGCGTCGGTAAACACATGACACTGCAACGACTTATAACAGCGTGGATCTACATCACCGAAGTAGCATCGTGGAATGCTGAGGTCTTTAATACCAGGCAGCAATTTTACCCAGCGCTTCCAGTTCTCGTGCTCGTCGTCCTTCATTTGCTCGTCCCACTGTATTCCGCTTCTCCAAAGATTCTGGATCAGGATCCTTCCGTGGATGAGATACGGCGCCAGCAAACCAAGAAGATCGAACAGGCTCATTATGATCTTCAGAGCCATGCGTTTCGTTGGTCGCTTTCCTCCGGACACGTAGGGAAGCAGTTGCTCTCCTAGTTCCGTAGAAAACTTCAGAGTGTCACAACATTCCTAAAACTCTATCCCATCGCTCTTCAACACTTGATTGCAGGATTCGCGGTTCCACGACGGCACTTTCCCCAAGCTTCTCTAACACCTCCGCGCTGTTACTGACCTAGTTCCTCATTTCGAAGCCTCCGTGAGCGTGGATGGTTCGCACTTGTACGGATAGCTCCGCAGCTTCTTCGAGAGTGTCGGCGCTGTCGTAGTAGTCGTCCATATATGTTTTGTCTTTAATCGCCGCCGCCGCTTGAGGAAACTCTTTCGCCCACTTGTCGGCGTTCACTCGCAGCACATGCTGCGCAACGCACTTCCGGTGGCTGTTGGGAATCGGAGCGAAACAGGAAGCACTGGAAATACTTGTCCGATGTTCGCATAAGCAGCTGCAAAAACATTTCTCGAATATCGCCTCCGAATACGACGCGCTTCTCGAGTTTCGATGAAGAAAGTAGGAAGTTTAAGGCGTTGGAATTCCTCTACAGAGCAAAACAAGACTTACCCAAGGAGATCATTGAGATAGATTCAATAGAAGAACTGATAGTCAGCCTCGTGCATCTTTGTCAAACAGAGGAGGAAGTGATAGACTTCAAGCACTTATCATTATGGGAACGGTTGATCGGCACCAGAATCCAATTGGAAGCAAAATCTTGTCGAGGTGGCAACGATGCCGAAGAGCGCTGCAAACCTAGTGTTCAAGCTGATCCGAAAGGAAACTTCACAGAGAAGTTCTTTGATTTTTTTTCATCTGGCTTACTTGAGTTTACCCAGGGGTGTCAGGCAGTAAGTGTATATCTCGCCTAGGGGCTTGAGTTTGATGCCCGCTTCCGCCATATAAACTTTTTGTCGGGAATGCTTCTCTGCTGTACCATTGGAGCTGGCTTGTCCGTTCTTCACTGTAATGTCACAGTTTGTGGTGCAGTTAAATGGCTGAAGACATTGTCCGTGTGTGATAGGTATAGTAATCCAAAAGTGATACGATTGTAGACCTAAAACCTAACCATCTCGCAAACCACCAAGTTAATCAAATGCTACATTTACTACTTCAAAAATCTTTCAAATAAATTAGAGAACACAAAATTCAATTCTAGCTTCATTGCAAATCTCTATATATAATCCACACAATAATCCTTCAAGTTTCATTTGGTATCCAATCCTGACAAACATACCGATGACGAACAAGAAGCATCTTTTGAGTTATGTTGTGCACATTTCTTGCTTTATATCTATTCCATCCATTTAGTATGAACCTATGACAACATGCAGAGGTTGCACGTCAGCAATCCATCCTTTTTCCGGGAGTTATATCAATAATGCTCCCAATAAAGAACCATCCACATGAGGACCCAAGTGGGGAAAAAAATCCGTAATAATGCCAGCGTTGAAATGTCCCAGAAAATATTCTTTGAACCTCCTCCGTAGCCAGCGTTCCTAGCATTCCCTTAACCTGTGAGGGTTCATCCATGGATTACGTCGCCCTTTTAGGTAGAAATGGTTTTCAAAAAAAAAAAAGAGAGTGTGATATAGGGCGACGGATAGTGGGAAACAGCCAAATTTTGCGTAACGTAATTTATCGTTGATCCCTGTTAGAGATGAAAAAACTAAAACCCAATGTGATATGTGATATTGCTCCCACTTCCCCTCTCTGCAAACCGAGCAGGATGAACGAATATGAATAATCCTCATGAAATCAAATTCGTACCGATTCAGCCTTTCACTTTCCGTCTGTCATCATGACGTAGCCCTTTGCGTGCGAGTGTGGGGGGTGGAATAGCATTGGGAAATATGAGCTTTCACTCAAAACGTTGAGGCTACCGAAAAGTTGAGCCTATCCATTTCGGGATGAGCGGGAGTGTGACATATGGACGTTAGGATGGTTCAAACGATAGAGAGAAGGCAATTATAACGAACTCACGATCCTGATATAAAAAATTATATGGAAAGATCTCCAGAAAAAAAAAAATATATATATATATATATATATATATATATATATATATATATATATATATATATATATATATATATATATATATATATATATATATATATATATATATATATATATATATATATATATATATATATATATATATATAAATATTTTTATGGAATAATCAAAAAACATATTGAAACTAAAATTTTTCAATTTTACCCTAGCTCTAAGTTTTTTTGAAAATTATCAAAAATTTTGATTCGGAGCTGCCGAAGCTTTTAGCTATCGTCCAATCAGTTTGCTTCCTTCAGCGAAAATTCAATTTCCAATTTGCAAATGAACAGTTCAGATTCCGCCATGGACATTCGACCACTCTTCAACTTTTACTTGTAACAAATTTGATTCGTTCCAACAAATCTGAAGGCTATTCTACTGGTCTTGCTCTTCTAGACATAGAAAAAGCATTCGACAGTGTTTGGCATGAAGGATGGTTGTAAAACTAAAAAACTTTAATTTTCCAACATACATTGTTAGAATAATCCAAAGTTATCTGGCAAATCGTACACTTCAGGTTAATTATCAGAACTTCAGGTCTGAAAGACTTCCTGTAAGAGCTGGTGTTCCTCAAGGCAGCATTTAGGAACCAATTTAATGCGATATTTCCACATCTGGTTTACCCGAGTTATCTCAGGGATGTTAAAAAATTTTGTTTGCGTATGACGCAGGCCTCTTCTTCAAAGGACGAAGTCTGCGTGGCATCTGTAGTAGATTGCAGAAAAGTTTGGATATTTTTTCTTCATTGTTTCAAAAATCGAAATCTCTTAATGCTTCCAAAACTTATGACTTAAGTTTTGGAGTTTATTCCCACATAAACCAAAGGGTTTTAACTTGAAAGCTAGTAGACATGTTGTCACGATCAAAGAGGTTCCAATAAATGTGCCAGACGAAGTTGAGCATTTAGAACTAATGCTCAATAAAAATAAATTTCAAAATCACATTGAGGGCACTCAAACCAAATGTAACGTTTGCTTATATCAATTTTACGGAAAATCGAAACTGAGTAATCAGAGAAAATTTTTGATCTTCAAACAAATTTTAGGCCTGCCATGTTGTATGCTGCACCAATATAGACTAAGTGCTCTGAAAGAATGCTTAAAAGTATGAGAATTGAAAATTGAAAGTATGATCCATGCAGCAGCCTAAAGCTTAGGCATTGGCTTGTGCACAATCCAGCATACACTCTTGTGTGCGACGATATGTGCAGCCGAGAAATTGTCATGAATGTTTTTGCATTATTACAGACATATGAGAATTTCCATACAAATTGTATGCGACATGAAAAGCTTTTAAACTGCCTCGATGCCTCCCGCCGCTGCTGCCTGACTTCTCATGTTTGCCATGTGTTTCCACCGCACATTTAACGTTGAACGTTGAATGAAATGAATATTAAATGTGAACGACTGTTTGTTCCGATGCGTTCTCGATGCGAGCTGCTTGCTCACAGAAGAATCAATATATCTAACACTGTGGAATCGATACCGTACTGTATCAATTTTCAGAATGTGAAGGTTTGATTATTTGAAAGTGACGTTCTTAAGGGCATTCCTTAGTCTTGCAATAACGGGCTATGCTGCAGCTGTCTGGGTTCGATTATCTCTTCTGTTCAAGATATTTTGGATTTGTTTTAATTGTCCTGTATAAATTATCGTCCTGCGTAACAATAAAAAAAAACTATCGCAAAAAGCTGTAAATGAGGAAGTGGTCTTAGGAATACTATATTTGAAAATGGTTCTGCTATGAAGAAGATGACGATACTTATTGACCGGGCATTGCACGCCATTGGTACTTCGCAAACCTACTACATTTATTCTACTTGTGGTCCTATACACTTCATCCTTTGAAGTTTATTTGAAACCTGGATCCAAACTTTTTTATTTATCGTAATGTTCGACTAGATGGAGCATGTTAAGGAGATGCTATCATCATTCATGGGCGTATAAAACATCAACTTGGAGACTTTAATGACAAATCTCTTAAGAGGAATAGGGCTCTTCAGGATATTCAATTCACGGATAGCGTTACAAGTAATGGGTTACTCACGTGGAATTTGATTCTGACCAGTTCAGAAAAGTGAAAAAGGCCCGACATTTCCGACGATGAAATCTAGTAATTTTATTTTCCTTTGAATTGAAATTCGACTAGGACAGGAGTCCATGGATACTAGTCCCGTTAATAATAACGCCATCATTCCCACTATCTCTGGGACAAATAATGCTGAAATACCAATTCATTCAGTAGTTTCTCAGGCTACCTCAGAATTATTCTACCACTTCCTCATCAAGGTCGAAATGGCATACCTACCCGGATCTAAGCGTTCCTTTCCAGTTTTCTTTGAGCCCAAAGGTGAACCGTTGAACAAACTTCAAATCCAAAAGGATCTGACAAAGTCAGTTCGAGACATTATCAAGATGTCTTCGCGTAGTCAAACCAAATTGTAGATCACCGTTAGTGACCGCGAACAGACCAACAAGATTGCTGCCTACAGTCTTTTTTTTAGAGAGTACCACGCCTAATTCCCGAAGTCGAGTGTTCAGGCGTGGTAACCGATTCGTTTTTGACATGTTCAGACATGTTTAGCACTGAAGGTTTTGAAAATCGGGCCATTCTTCCAGTGCATATACTTGATGCCAAGCAAATGAACCAAATGTCATCTGATAGCACCAAAACGTTATCAAATTCGTATCGTGTAACCTTTTCTGGATCAGCTCTTCCGGACGTGTCCTCGTGATTAGGCTTCATTACCTGCCCGTCTCGATAAACCCACGGTCATACATTGCGAAAAGTGACAGTGTTAGATCACACTCTGGCTCTGGTTCATAATTTGGAGAAGAGTACACTGTTATTAACATCGGAATTAAAAGGAAGCGAGCCACTGCATAACGGCTCAAGCGACCTCCGAAAGCTCCTCAAAATGTTTGCGATTAACACAGTTTCTTCAACCATCTCTGAAAAATTAGAAACCGCTGTTAGGTTCCTTCTCCAGGTTTGAAAATCTCAGCAGGAAACTTTCCTTCACTTCTAGGAGCAACTAAAACCTGAGATGCCTTAGTTTGTCAATTTTGAACACTGGGAAAGCAAGGCAAATAAAACCTCCAGATCCTCCAAGCATGTTAGACCTCTCAATCGCTCGAACTCACTATCATTGAATTGCACGTGAAAAATGATTCAAGATCTCCATGATCGTGATCACATGCCATCTAAAAATCCGGTAAACGCACGTCAGATTATAATTCGTATCGTCCTTTCGCGTTCCTATTTGGTTTCCTCATAGGCAAAGGAACGAACGACTGACTTGCGTTGCTTTGTACAAAAATTCAATTGGGCTATGCTCAAAGGGAAGATGGGTGGTAAATGACTGTAAATTTCGTACAATTGGTGCTTCGCGTACCTGCAGTTATAAAATAAACACCATTTGAGGTGAGGCCTGGGGTACGACTAATCATAGGAACGATAGGATAATCAACCCGGTGGAATCATATGCTGACAAGGAAAGGGGCTCCTCTCTTCTGAGGGAGTAGTTCATTAGAGCGTCTGATCTCCATATGTAAGGAGCGGCTGATCATCGTCCTAGTACCAGCACTCTAAACAGTGCTATGCACGATGATCCTCTAGCGAGACATGGGGTTTGTGCAGGCTTTACAAGCCAGCCGTAAAAATCATCAGTACAGGAAGCATGCAAAGTAAATCCATACCTGAACAATCGGCATAGACCCAGGCATCGAAAACGGAATAGCGATTGTAAACTCGAATCATGGAACTGAAAGTCTTGCAAAGTACCCGCATTGTTTTCGAACTAACGAGGGTCCGCAAAGTCGACATCGTAGCGCTGCAGGAGGTTTGCTGAAAAGGGTCGACGGTACATACGTATATAGGGATGGCTATACCATCTATCAGAGCTGTTGCAATAGCATCGAGCTGAGCACAGCTTTTATCGTGATGGGTGAAATGCAGAGGCGCGTCGTGATTGGTCAATCGACGACAGAATGTGCAAGAGGAGGACCAAAGGCTGTCTCTTCAATATCAGCATAATCAACGGGCACAGTCCTCACCCAGCAAGTGACGATGATGATAAGAAAGCTTTCTACGCATAGCTGGAACGTGAATACGACAGCTGCCCAAGCCATGATATCAAAATCGGAGATCTTAACGTTTAGTTTGGCCAGGAGAAGGAATTCAGACCAATTATAGGGAAGTTCAGCGCTCACCAGCTTGCGAACGAAAATAACCTTAGACTGATTGATTTCGCCGCCTCGAGGAACATGGCCATACGTGGTACCTACTTCCAGCACAGTCTCTAGTAACTATTCATCTGGAGATTACCCCAGACTGAATCGCGAATCGACCACGTTTTGATTGATGGAAGATGGTGCAGAACCTACCCAGTTAACACACAGTCGTATATGATAGGGTATAAGAGTACAAATGTGGAGGCAATATACGTACATATTGCATACAGCCATATGGAGCAAGTACGTATATCGCCTCCACATTTGTACTCTTATGCGCTATCCTATACGAGTTTGTGTTTACTGGGTATCGCGGTGCAAACATTGTTTTGGACCACTATCTTGTGATGCTTAAAGTACGCCAAAGACTTTACGCTGTGAACAACATTCGGTACCGACGGTACGGAAAGACTCAAGCTACCCGAATACGCGCAAGTCTTGAAGCAGCGTTGCCAGATGAGGGAGAGCTCACCGAAGCCCCTCTTGGGGACTGCTGGAGTAGTGTCAAAGCAGCCATTAACATCGCAGCGGAAGGTGCCTTTGCGCTCGTGGAAGGAAATCGACGGAACGGTTGGTTCGACGATTCGACGAGGAGTGTCAGACGGTTTTGGACGAGAAGAATGCAGCGCGGGTGACTATGCTGCAACAAGACACCCGTCAAAACGTGGAACGATACAAACAGAAGCGTCGACAGCAAACCCATCTATTCCGGGGTAAAAAGCATCGTCTGGAAGAGTTGAAGTGAGAAGAGATGAAGAATGAGATGAGAACTGTATCGCTCTCAAGAAACGCGTAACTCAATGCATTCCGCAAAGTCTTTGTGCCACGAGCAGAAATGTGCCGGGATAAGAATGGAAGTATCTTGAATGGCGCAGAGGAAGAAGACCAAGGCAGCAGGAGGAATGGCTTCATCACTACAGCTGATGAGAGACACGTGCCAACTCCTACAATAGGTAAAGTTCCGGATGCTATCAAACAGCTCAAGAGCAACATAGCTGCTGGGAAGGATGATATTCGAGCAAAACTTATTAAAAATGGAAAATTATGGACGAGAATGGTTTTCCCGGAAAACTGACTAGACTGATCAAGGCAACGATGGATAATGTACAGTGTTATGTGAAGATATCGGGTGCGTTATCGGACCCATTTGAAACACGCAAAGAACTGAAGGTGTTATGAAACGGGCGGGCTTCAACATGCGAGGCCCGATCTTCAATAAATAAATCTGATTCGCTGACGACCTGGACATTGTCGGAAGAACATTCCAGGTGGTTGCTGAACAGTATATCAGGCTAAAACGTGAAGCAGAGCGGGTTGAATTGATTTTAAATACGACAAAGACGAAATTTCTTCTTGCTGGAGGATAACAACTGCAGCAGAGAAAACCGAAGACGTATCATTGCTGGATGTCGTACTTACTACGGACATGATAAGATCGGTAGTCCTCTACGGGCACGAGACGTGAATAATGCTCGTAGAGGACTTGAAAGCGCTAAGAGTTTTGAAACAACGTGTGATTAGGACGATATTTGGCGGAGCATGTGAGAACGGCGTATGGAGGAGAAGAATGAACCACGAGCTTGCGTAACTCTACGGTGAACATAGTATCCAGAAAGCCGCCAAAGCTGGTAGGGTACGCTGGGCGGGACACGTTGTGAGAATGCCGGACAACAGTTCCACAAAAATGGTGTTCACAACGAGCTAGGTGGGAAACTGGAGGCTAGAGACCATGGACCTAGTTTGTTGGCGTAACATTGAGGCACAGATCATGTTTTGAAGGACGTAACACAACCACAAGTAAAGTAAGCAAGGCTCAAAAGGAACAAATGGATTCAATCTTTTTGGACATAAAAGGGGCTTTTGATACAGTATGTATAAATGTCCTTTCAGACAAACTGCACAAATGTAGTCTTTCTCCAATATAGTAACTACTTTCTCCAATACAATAACTACTTGTATAACTTGTTGTTTGAGTAACGTATGAGCTTTTCCCATGAAACCTCTCATGGTTTCCCCCAGGGCTCAAGTCTTAGCCTTCTTCTTTAAAATTTCTATGATGACTGTCTCATGGAAAATTGCATGTTAAGACAGATTGCAGATGATGCCGTTGTTTCCGTAACCAGACCAGGACTGGATGATCTGCAAATACAATTGCAAGATACTTCAGACGATTTCTCTACTTGGGCTGTAAAGCTGGGTATTGAATTCTCTCCGGAGAATACTGAGTTGGTTATCTTTTCTAGGAAACGTGACCCAGCAAAGATCGAGCTTTGATTCACGGGAAAGGAACTCATGCAAGCGATTTTTTTGGACCCTAAATGCACCTGGGGAAAACACACCAAGTATCTGCATCAGAAGTGTCGACAACGAATCAACTTCATGCCTGCACTCACTGGAACATGGTGGAAAGCTCAACCGGAAGGTCTGATAAAGTATTATCGTACAACGATTCACTCGATCGTCGAATACGGTAGCTTTTGTTTTCGATTCGCCACGAATACTCACATATTGACGCTTCAACGTTTCCAGTGTCACTGTCTTCGGATAGCTCTAGGATGCATGAACTCGAATCATACAATGAGTTTGAAGGTATTAGCAGGAGAGCAGTTCCACAGAAAATGACGACATTTTTCCCAAATTTCATTTTTATATTTTTTGATTTGGATGAAATTTTGCACATGCTATCTTTATGCCCAAAAATGCCTTTTTGCATCATCGGTTCGCCATTTTGACTCTAGCCTTACTTTTGAGAAGGGCATAAGAAAAAATTCCTTAATAACACTGTGGAACACGTTATTGTCTCCAGCATCAAAATACCTCTATTTACTTAATAAAGGGTTGCTGAACCCATTGCCGTTTACAGAAATATCATAGCACGTCTAGATTTTGAGATATTGGTTGTTGAAAATGCGAAAATTGACTATTTCATTCAACTTGCATGCAAGTTTGTCAGCTTGTAAGGCAATTTATTTACATAATTTGCCACAGAATTAAAACTTTATGTGTATAAGAATACTTATCATCTAAGTTTGTAATACTTTTGACCCGGAAAAGTTATTTTTTGATGGTTTAGAAAAGTATTGTATTTTGCCATATAAGAGAAACGAAGAATTTAGTATGGAGACTACAAGCATATTGAAAAAATCGGTTTAATCTAAATTTAATCGTGCATTTTCAATCAAAATACATCTAAAATGAAAGTTTAAGTCCTCTTTTGCATGCTAGATGGATAAGATGACAAAAAAGTTTGATAAAATATACTTCAAATTTTAGGTAAATATCGATAAAATCAATGTTTTATACAACTTTGGCGACCTGTAGCTAAAAATTGTGACGTGCTGGGAAATTTCTGAAAACGGCATCAGATTCAGCAGCCCCAAATCTACTAGAGACACATAATTTGATCCTTGAGACACGCAAAAATGTCATTTTTGTTGCGCTGTGTAATTTTTAAAAAATTATAACTTAGAAACGGTTTGTCTCATCAGTTTGGCGTCTTCCGCAAAGTATTAGGTTATTGTTGGAACTATCTGGAAAAAAAATATACACTGTTAAAAAAATTTTTGTATTTTTTTTTTTTTGAAAATAAAGCTGAAAAATCCATTTTCCTAAAAAAAATTTTTTTATTTTTTTATATGTTAAAGTAGACAAAAAATGAAGTTTTTTGCTTAGTGTGTCAAGATGGAGAAATCATGGACAAAAAAGTTATTATTTTCTTTAAAAAAGGTGAATTTTCGAAAATTTTTAATAAACTTTTTAAATGTTTTTCAACTCGATTTTATGAAAGTACGCAAAATTTAGAACAAAAAAGGTATACGGGAAAATCAGGCTTACTTTTACCGTTTTAAAGATACAGCGATTTTAATACAAAATTATGATATAATTTTCAATTTTCGGTCATTTTCGAATGTGTTTCGAGGCTCATAAGCCTAGAAATTTGTTCATTAACTGAAATAGCAGATAATTTTTGACTAAAATATTTGAAAATATATTAATTTGGTAATTTTTCATGGTATGAGACGAATTAAAAAATGTGCCCTGCAAAAATGATTTATTTTTTTTTAACGAAACACAACTTCAACATTCAACATTGTGGTATTTTGATATGTAATTATCAAGAAAATATAAAACAAAATGTTAAAAGTTAAAAAATAACAAAATAACGAATATAAAGCAATCTATACGTGAAATGCATTTATACAGATTTAAGATAATGAAATATTTCCATTTGAAAACAAAAGCTTTATGAGTAGAGGAGTAACGTGCCCAGTTGGCTCACACAAATATACCTGATGTTTTCTTAAAGTACAGCACGTTGGTATATTTTTGTGGTCGGACAGAAACCTTACCTAATAGTTGATTCAAGTACCCATGTTGGTATGAAAAAGAGCTGATGCAGCAAAGACACAAGCAAGTGATAATCAAGTGAAAAGTAAAGATAGCTTAGAACAATGAAGTATAAAATGAACACCATCAACAAAGGTTGTGTAAATGTGTTTTCAAAAAGTGTTCAAAAAGTTACCGAAATCTCACGGAAAGTAATATTGCCAAATTAGTTGAACTAGGATTTGCAGATGAAAATCAGCTTAATAAACATTTTAAAATTTGCGATTCGTGTCGTTTACAATTGGCCAAAAGAACAGCATTATCAAGCATTGATGACTTATCAAGTAATGAAAAGGAAGATGTTTGCATGGAAGAGAAAACAATAGAAGCATCAGCATCAGCAACTTCAATACAGTCAACGGATTCCAATATGAATATTCCTAGTCAGGAGTCATTGGAAGCAACGTCAGCAACTTCAATAGAGTCAACGAGCTCCAACTTGAATGTTTGTAGTAAGGAGACATTAGAAGCAACGTCAGCAACATCGATTGAGACAACGGATAACGAATAAAATTCTTTCTGAAAAAAATATTCTTTATTTTATCAACTCGAAAAACATCCGAAAACAACCAAAAGTTGTGAATTTTCAGTTAATTTATTTTAAAATCGCTGTATCTCGGAAACGGTAGCAATTAGCAAAATTTTTTATATACGTTTTTTGTTGCAAATTTTGCGTACTTTCATAAAATAGGATCGTAAAGCATTCAAAAAGTTAATTTAGACCATATTGAAAAATCAACCTTTTTTTAAAAAAAAAAATCATAACTTTTTTGTCCATGATTTCTCCATCTTGACCCAATGTGCAAAATACTCCATTTTTGTCTACTTTTTTAAATATAAAAAAATAAAAATAAAACGATTTTTCAGAAAATGGATTTTAAGCTGTATTTTGGAAATAAAAAAAATTACAAAATTTTTTTACAATTTATATTTTTTCCAGATAGTTCCAACAATAACCTAAAACTTTGCGGAAGACACCAAACCGATCAGACAAACAGTTTCTGAGTTTTAATTTTTTGAAAATTGTTAAGGCTTTTTTTCTTAGGCCCTTCTAAAAAGTAACGCTAGGGTAAAAATGGCGATCCGATGATGCAAATAGGCATTTTTTGGTATAAAAAAAGCATTTGCCAAATTTAAGCCAAATAAAAATATACAAAAGTAAACCGACATTCGAATTCAAATGGAACCGCTCATCAAGTATTCATTGCTTTCTTCTCCATGCTCCCTCTTACTTCGAGCCAAATAGACCGATATGCCGATAAACAATTTCAAAAATATAATTATCACGGTCGATACCTTTGTATGTAAGCTGAAAACTTAATCGATTGGTCACCACCAGCCAGTGATCAATCGATTGTTTTCAGCTCAAACGGGTGTTTGATTCTCCAGATTTGTGCTCTGGAAAATTTGAAGTTCGGCTTCGATTCATCTTCACCTTAAATTAGAGGCAACATGAATTGGGCTAATTATTAATACCACAAAGACAAAGTACGGGATCGCTGGTAGACACCGTGGGCCCATAGGTGATGTTGGTAGTAAGGTGGTGATATTTTTACTCCTTTGACTTGCGATAATGATGTTGCCCGCATGGTTAAAATGAGTATTACAGCTACAAGTAGGGATTTATACAGACTTCGTAACCAACTAAAGTCCCGCAGTTTCAGACGAAGACCACAACTCCCGTTGTACAAGACTCTAATACTTCCGGTTGCTATGTACGGCTACGAATCTTGAACGTTGAAAGAGGTCGACCCGAGAGCTTTTGGCGTCTTTGAACGTAAAGTGCTGCGAAAAATACTCAACGGTCAATTGGAAATGGCATCGGGCGGCGTCGCATGAATCACGAATTATACCAAGTCTATGGAGAAATGGATATTGTTAAGAGTATAAAACACTGCAGGCTCCAGTGGGCTGGGCATGTAGCTCGCATGTCGGAGGAACATCAAAGAGCGGTTCCATTTGAATTTGAATGTCGGTTTACTTTTGTATTTTTTGATTTGGATGAAATTTTGCACATGCTTTCTTTATGCCCAAAAATGCCTTTTTGCATCATCGGATCGCCATTTTCGCTCTAGCCTTACTTTTGAGAAGGGCCTAAGAAAAAAATCCTTAATAATTTTCAAAAAAAATATAACTTAGAAACGGTTTGTCCGATCAGGATTTTTTTCTTAGGCCATTCTCAAAAGTAAGGCTAGAGTCTAAATGGCGAGCCGATTATGCAAAAAGGCATTTTTGGGCATAAAGATAGCATGTGCAAAATTTCATCCAAATCAAAAAATATAAAAATGAAATTTGGGAAAAAAAGTCGTCATTTTCTGTGGAACCGCTCCAAACTAATATAAGGTAATATTCAGCAGAGAACCTGGGAGAGGCCGTCACCTCCGTGGTAGACCGCGCATCAGATGGCTTTCATCCTTTTCTTATGGGAAATATGATTCATATCGAGTGCTCTATCGAATTACACTATCACCTTGATTTGGGTCCATTCTCATAGTTCTATTGTGGGTAATGAGAAGGCGGAATCGCTTGCCAAGGTGGGTGCTATGGAAGGCGATTTTTATGAACGGCGTATCCCCTTCTACGAGTTTTTCTCTCCATTTGCTCACCTGCAAGTCATGGTCAGTTGGCAACAAAAATAGAAAGAAGGCGATTCGGGCAGGTGGTTACATTCTACAGTTATCGAATACACCATTGTGGACATGAGTCGAAATTTTAAGGTAATATGACACCTGATGTCCAATAGCTATTCCGAAGGCTCACATTTCTTTAGAATAGGTTTCGCAGATAGCAATTGATGTGGTTGTGGCCATCCTCATCTAAACAAAGTTTTATTTTCCAACCTCGAACAAACCGCGAGTTTTACGGTTCTCCAATATCAACTTAGTACGTTAAGAAATAGTATGAATTTGTAATCCAAATCCAATGAATTCAGCTCCATTATGACTGACGGTGTTTGAGCCTACTAAATTAATATGTTAGTACTTAAAGCATATGAAATGTGAGGCAATTTTGAATTTCATTGTAAAATTGTTTGATGACTGATAATCGTTTTACGAAAACTATTTTTAAAAGCTTTGGTGTCTGATTATATAATTTTATTTGTTGAATAAGCTTAGAAACCACTGCCCTGATGGTGACACTTTCCAAACTTTGAATAATCACGGTACATATATCAGCATAGGAAACACAATCCTAGCTACGGTAATGTGACCCCTACCCACATATCGACAAACTATCTAATACTACTGTTTCGGATCGCGTTCTGCTCCAAACTGGAACTGAGGCGAAACCGAACACACACAGAGAGAAAGAAAACTGGAAATGCCCTCTTATTGGTTTCCTCGAATGACAATCGCCTGTCGTTTCCTGCTTTGGCAAAAGCTTCCGACTGAATCACCATTTCCCCTTATTCTTCCCCACATAGGGTCGGGAAGACGAAAAGATGCAACTGCTTCTCGAACCCCATTCCGGCAGTCATCACGTTCATCGTAGGTCGTCGCACGGAAGTCCAGTTTTACAAAAAAGCTAGCAAAACTTCAATTTTGAAACAAAGTTTAATGTTGGAATGCAAGTCGACTGCTCGTGTACTAGACTCGACTTGTCGTTGAAGACGGCCTTACAGTTGAGGTCAAAATACGCGTATCTGTCGAAGGATACAGTGGATACTAGGATACTAGTGGAATTGAATGGTATAGTACTAAATTTAATTTATTTATAGGTATTCCATTATACCACTGTTTAGTGGAATACCTATTAGCTTAAATCATGTTCAAAACACTATACAAAGCTAAAAATAGAAAAAAATATTGCAAATGCCAAATTCTTCTTTGATTTTTCATATCTGGACCACCGTGCATCGTTTCCAAAAGCACTGACTATTTGTTCAATTGAATCTACGCCTCAGTTACCCCGAAGAAAATCCACCTGTACCCCTAGCAGCTAGTGGCATGACGAAGGTGAAGAGCAGTTTCTTTCGACACTTTTTGCTGTCATGAACAGTGCTATACAACGGATGGAGGCTTTGATTTCAGTTGCCAGCCAGAGAGATCGGCTTCGGGGTATCCATCCCCTCATGAGCGTATGATTTGTATTTGCTTCGTTAAAAAGACAGAACCAGGAGGAAAAAGGGGTATCGGTGGTGGGTGGTTTCGGTTGTCAGTCGGTGCTCTGAAGGCTGCCACTCAATCAAATGTATTCTGGGTTGGCTTTTTGGTGTGACTGTTTTATGTTTTTTTGTGGAATTGGATGAAGCAAACAATGCCTACAATAGGTAAAGGATTTGTGTAAATTGAGCGGAAAATGATGCATACATATTGTGAAAATTGCAAATACATTTTCAGATTAAGAAGAACTTCATCATAAAGATTTGTTTTATTGGGATAAAATTTGTAAGGTACACCGGGAATGTTGAAACAACTAGGTTTACATGACATGACAAGTTATAATTCTACAATATTTAAACAATGAGAAATTTAACTAGCGATGCAATAAGTGAACAAATGAAACAAACTCTTAGGGAATAAAACCCTGATGACATGAATGTATGACAAAGAATCGAAAACATAGAAGGTCGAAAGTGTAGTAGTGTTCAATGAACACTTCTACAGTTATTAACTGAGAGCTTTCTTTGCCAAAGTTGCCATTTCCGTATTCGTATATCGGATGCCAGCTAAGATGATACTTTATGCTCAAAAAAGTCACGGAAATTTCCATATCGAAAAGATTCTGGATCGACCACGAATCGAACCCAGATACCTTCAGCATGGCTTTGCATGGTAGCCGTGGACTCTAACCACTTGGCTAAGGAAGGTC
The DNA here is from genome assembly GCF_002204515.2 of Aedes aegypti. Taxonomy (NCBI): domain Eukaryota; kingdom Metazoa; phylum Arthropoda; class Insecta; order Diptera; family Culicidae; genus Aedes; species Aedes aegypti. Next base: position 114,628,835 of record NC_035107.1, on the reverse strand, counting down.
CCATTTTCGTTAAACTTATTACTTGGATATAGAACTTGCCATGTTGTTGGTGTAACTAGAGTTTTAAAACCGGCAAACATATTTCTTGATGTACATTGAAACGATAATAAGGATCCTATCTGACTTTAACAAAAGAAATAACGAAGAAAATATTCCGCAGCAGCACGTGCTTGCCACAGAGTTAAAGCATTTCTTCACTTCATTTGCACTTCATACCATCCATTTGAGGAGAGCAGCAAACCAGGTGCTCAGCTTGGCAGCATTGTCTGCATTTTTCGTGCAGCATAGCATCCGACTCCGGCCAAATGAATCGAAATATTTGTAAAATAAAATTCTTCCCCCGACCACACAGGTGCTAGTCCGGGCTCCGATGAAAGTGGCCCGCCCGGCTTCTTGTTTGATACTAGACACATTTTACAACCAACCAGCTATCTTTAGCACACAATAGAGACAAGAGGCTTCGTGTAATAGAGGAGGACGGCCCAGCCAGGTTGGTAAGAAAGAAAAACGTCCACTTCTTTGCCGCCTTACCGGTCCTTTCATGGGGCTTTGCTCCGGAACGGAACATTCATAGCACGGAACCAGTGAATGCTTTGCAGCTGTCAGAGTTTGCATCAGTTTCCCCCGTAACTCTGTAAAACTCAACCCCACCCAAAGATCCCTTGTCTGCGATGCGATGCATAGTGGTACAGGTCCTGATATTCTAGATTGGATATATAAATTATAGGGTGGATTTTAAATTTGTGTAAATCTTGGGATTCAACTGGGATTCTATTGCAAACCTTAGTTTTCAGTGTGGATACTGTGATGCCAATGACGATTCTGGGATTGCAGCGTGCATCCAGGAATTTCGGTGTGGAACCTGAGATTCCAGTGACCCGATTAGTAGATTACAATAGGCAAACTCAGAAAAACCAAATCGAATAACGGCTGGACACGTTGAAGGATGTGACGTGCAAGTTCTACAGTGTTCGTCGCAAGATCAAAATTGCTAAGGATGAGGTTGAACCTGAAGATGACGTTGAAGGCTTGAATGAATCAGCAGATGAACGTAAGAAGCGCTTGAAAAAGGTAGCTGCGATGCGTGATGCCCAGTACGATGAAGCGGTCCGTGTGGTGGAGGAAAGATACTCCGAAGGCAAAGCTGCTCTGATTTCGCTAAGACTTCCAAAGCAGAACATATCTCAATCGACTGTCGTTGTTCAAGCTTCGACGGATAATGGAATGTCGAGAGTCAAGCGTCCTTCGGCGGCAAGGTCAAGGAATAAATAACATTCAGAGACACGTTCTACAGCTTGATTCACTATTATCGTTCGTGTAGAAAATGCGGCAAATTGGTCAACAATCCTTGCCTATATGCTTTGCACTCGTTTCTGCCACTCTTCGATTATGGGAGACGCATCATAATTCGAAGGACGTCGTGGAAATCGATGACTTGCTAGAACCCCTAAGAGATCACTGTTTGGTGCAGCAGTCAATTACACCATGCAAACTGTGTGATTCTGAGCAGAAACGATCACGGGTCACTAAGATGCACACGTCTTCACAGTCTAAAGATTGGACTCGGAAAAAATGCGACACTTTGTTGTAGCTTTTCATCGCGGGGGTAAAAATTTATGAAATCTTGGGTTATACTAAATTATAGTGTTATGTTTATTTTTTCGCGATCTGTCAAGTAGTTTTGCTTTCGAAACAAGAAAAGCTACGCCAGCAAATATTGGGCGTGGTGATCGATAATCCAGTCGGTCAGTCGCACAGATGGATCGGCAAAAGGCTTGGAATCCACCATTCTACCGTGTACCGCGTTGTAAAGAGATTCCAGAAGATGAAAACCGCTCGAAGCGGCCACAACCCTAAAACGGAATACCCAGAGAAGGCGCGGAAGATAAGGCCGTACTCTAAGAATAATCCGAACCTTTCCACCCGAAACGTGGTCAAAAAGGTCAATTCGTCGAAGTGGTTCATCCAGCAGACCATGAAGTGGGCTAGGCTACGTGTTTTTATGGTTAGGAAAGTGCCAAACCGGACTGACAAGCAAAACACGGTGGCCAAATTGCGTGCGAGGAAGCTGTACCGTGAGAAGCTGGTCAAGTCAGGCTGTCTCATCATGGACGACGAGAAATACATCAAGACTGACCACCAAACAAATCCTCGACCTCGAGTTTTTTGTGGGTACGTTCCGCATGAAGATTCCGGAAAAGTTCCGGAAGATAAATATGGATCAGAGGCGCGTCCACGTTCGAAACCATGGGTAGGACAAACGTTGATAAATATTTTGTACACTGTGAAGCTAAGAAAAGTTTTAACCCTTGGGATAACCCTAAATCGGAAATTGAAAGCAACTTTATTTAAGGGGTTCAAACGCAAAGTGTGAGTCGTTATTACAAGACAAAAAAGCGCTCTGTCTTTACAGGGCTGGTAGCGACTGAGGACCTTAAAAATTGGATATTAAAGACTTCTTGCTTGAAAAAAGATTTCTAAAAGTAATCAAAAAGAGGCTGAAAAGAGATCAAACAGGAAGCAAGAAACCAAAACAAAACCTAATAGGAGCCACAAAATAAGAGTTTGGAGGAGTACCACAGAAATAGAATCTCTCTAATGATTTTTTTTTCAAAAACCATAAAAATTCCTTCAGAAATTCTTTGAGAAGTTTTCCAAGGAAATCCTAATTCCTCAAAGATTTTTATCCAGTGATGCATCCAATGATTTCCCTGGGACATCCTTCAAGTTTCCTGGTCAGAACATCATCTACAATAAATCAATAACTTTTCCAGAAATGCCTCCAAGAGTTTTCAGTGACTTCCTCGGAATTATCATTCAGGATTTATACAGGATTCCACCTAGAAATAAGTCTGTGCGGTATTGATGAAGAAAATCATAAAGTAACCTCTGATAGAACTTGTGTAAAAACAGTCATCTTTAATGAACAAGGACATCTGAAAAAACTCCTAGACTTTCGAGTAAGTTTTTAGAAGATTTCATAAATAATCGATTTGCTGAGACAATCGAAAATAAAAATCAATTGAATCTCGGGTTAGCGTTTCGAAGGATTTTCTTAAATGGGAAAATAGTTGTCGTATTAACTGGTGTAAATACTTGAAAAGACTTTTGAAGAATGCATGGGTATGTTTCGAGTAACATGGAAAGAAATATTTGGACAAATAGCAGGGGAAATATTTGGATTGAATGCTGGAGAAATTCCTTGAAACAAATAGTTTTGCTCGAAATCCTGGGTGCCTGGAAGAAAACGTGGATGAATTCATGAAGGAATCCACATGTGTAGGCGGAGGAATTATAGAGAGTTTCTTTGAAAAAAACCCTTAAGCTATTTTTTCAAAAACTCTGGAATAAAATTTTGTGGATTTCCTCGGAAGAAATTCTTCAGAAATCTTTAGAAGTTCTCTTACAGTAACAACTGGAAAATTCGGTTGAAGGACTAGTAAAAAAATTAAGAAAAAATTCAAAAAAAGATCTATATAGTATCTGAGGAAATTACTGGAGGCCGTAGCTTTAGATTTTTCATTAATTTCCTGGAGAAATTCTTCTAAGAATTTCTGGGAGATTTGGCTGAGAAATCGAGAGGCAGACAATTTCAGTAGAAATCCCTCTAGACCATGAAAGCACAAAAACATAAAATCACTATGATAACATATGAAGCTTTTCCTCGGGGAACCTGAGACGAAATTCTTGAAGAGTAAGTTTAACCCGATATAGTCTCTGAAGGAAAAAATATACTTTAGAGATCATGTTGACTAAAACAGAGGCTTTAGAGACCTTCCATTCAAGTAGAGACTTGTAAGCGACTTATATTAAAATAGAGACCAGAAAATATCAGTGATAAAATAATTTTTCAAAAATTAACTGAGAACTACTTTCAGAAATTTCTACGGCAATTCTGAATCAGCCAAGAGCTTCTTGAAACATTGGGAGTTCTATAGGAATTGTTCTGGGAATCGTCAAAAGGTTCAGCAATGCTTTGATAGATTATATCAAGAGTTATCCTAAGTTCAGAAATCGTTAGTACCACTATAATCTTCTTTTGTGAACACTATGCGACTGGTTTTAGATTAATTCAATGCTTCTTTCAAAGATTGTAAAATAATCTTCTGATAATTCTGATATTCCAAAAACATCTTATCAATTTCTTCCAGGAATTCTCACGCAAATTTGTCCATGATATACACAGAGATTTTGTTTTTGTTGAAGCGTGAGTAGGACAATCCTTTGACAATCACCAAGCGAAGCATAGACTTCGATGCAGCATGCCTGTTCGATCAACTGGGACTTGTTGGTCCGGTCATTGTGCATGCAAAAATCTTCATACAGCAGCTCTGTCGATTACAATGCACCTGGGACGATCCTCTGGATGAGTCTATATAAGAAATGTGGAGAGAATATAGACAAAACCTAATGGCACTTGAAACTCTCACTATTCCTTGCTGGGTTGGATTCAGCATCAATTATCTCTTGTTGCACCGCTTGAGAATTTGGAGCAAAAGAAGAAGAAAATGACCAGTTCTCGTCTCGAGCTGTCAGCTGCACTGCTGTTGAGTCATCTTTACGAGAAGTTCATCCGAGTAAAGAGTCTTACTTTACTAAAGACTATACCCGTTGCGTTTATCTGGACAGACCCAACCACTTCCGTCTCGTTGGCAAGTCTTCGTTGCCAATCGAGTATCCGAGATACAACATCTCACCCAAGACGGAACTTGGAATCTGGTGTCGGGAATCGAAAATACTGCAGGCCTAATTTCTCGTGGGATGTCACCAGTCCAGCTTCAATATGAGAAGCGCTGCAGCGCGCTGGTTTGAAGGTCTTTAATGATTATTGCAGGATCAATGTTACTGGCCGCAAACAAGACTTGTTCTAGAAGATGAGATCAACAACGCACTCCTAGAAGAGCGGTCTTCACAAGCGTTTTCCGCGCAGGGAACCTTTTCCAAGGATCCACATCACATGAGTGTTTGGCCTGCAATGGAGCTTCAGCGTATTGTGGCTCTTTTGCTACGCGTCAAACATAATGCTAGAACTTCGAATCAAAATGCAAGGCGAACAGGACCTTTGGCACTAGCAGAATTAGAAGCGATACTGATGCGTCAGGCACAAAAAGAAAGTTTTCCAGAGGAGCTCGCAGACCTGAGGAAAGATGGCGAAGCGTATTACTCCATCGGCACTATTTGGATTACTGCGGACAATTGCAAATTAGTTATCCCAATCGGAAAACCAGTCCGATGAAGTACTACGCTGCGGCTAGGACAGGACGTGACAGCTCAACTAAGACTGTCCCGTTGTTTTTCAGTCGATAACCTTGACGATGCAAAACCTGTGCTACCAGTATCCTTTTTAAGCAATACTAGTGAAAAAATTCAAACATCAAGGCTCATAACTTGGTAGTTTCTTGCACGCTTCATTCATTCAATTCAATAGAGGATGCTTCTTTCTTAAACAATCAGGTTTATTTCCAAAACCGGTTATATTTTAAAAAAATGTTGACACAATTCAATTGTTTTGCTATCAAATTAGTATGTTATATTAATGTTACCATTGAAGGAGGACATGCGGTAATAAATACTTAACATCGAACATAAATAGATTTGAAACAGAAAGATTTAATGCAAAATGTACAAACTTTTGATGAGAACTGACCTTTATGAACTAACAACACGGCCTGGCTAGCAACAAAGTGCCTTTTTGAAATTAAACTCAACGATGTGAATGTAGACCTTTGTCAAAACGACCAATGAGAAATAGTTTCGTTTTTGTACGTTTACCTGACACGTCTTGCCTAGCCTGTACAATATTGAGAAGGTGATATATTCCGGATACTGACAGCTAATTGACGACGTCATTCCTATCCACCTCAAACAAATTTATGAAAAAATGATCTAGTGGTCCGGATGGTATATGCTACGATAGGAATGACGTCACATTTTTACATACAAATTTAATGTTCATGCTAGTAAAGAGCCTGCCCTGTTATTTATTTATGCCGTGGTCATGGATTTGACTACTCAGGCATTCAGTGCTTCGTTGCAAGACGAGGCAGACCTCAAATTACTATGTGTGACAACGCTGCAAGTTTTGTTGGGGCTAATCGAGAGATGAAATAGCTACTCAAGCAGCTTGAGAGTAGTCAATTTCAAGATCCAGTAATCAAAGAGGCAGCTAACAAGAGCATTGAATTCATTCCACCCTGAACGCCAAACTTCGCCGCCGATGAAATCCCTAATTGGAATCGCTCAAAACTCACGTCAAAAGGCAATAGGGCTTCCAACTCTGAAGGTTGAAGAAACGTTGACAGCTCTAGCCCAGATTGAGGTGGTTTTGAACTCGAAGCCAATCACAGCCATGAGTGGTGATTCAGCCGACTACGAGGCTCTTCTGGGCACCTCTTTGTGCAATAGCGGATCAAAATTTCGATGGTGTTCCCGTCAGCAAACTGAAGATGTGGGAACAAGCACAGAGTCTCAGTCAACGGTTCTGGAAAAAGTACAGGACCCAGTACCATTCCGACCTGCAGAACCGTTTAAAATGGAATAAGCAGAAAAATAACATTGCAATAATCTGCTCAAAGAAGAATCCAGTGTAAAGTCAGTTGTTGCCCTGTGATTCCAATCTTAATCCTGAGCTTCCAGAGAAGATTCTGGCATTCCAGTATAGATCCTGCTCTTCCAAAGTGGATCTTGGAATTCTAAATGAGAACCAGGAATTTCAAATGAATGCTTGGGATTCCATTGTGGATCTTAGTATTACAATGTGGATCCTGGAATGCTAGTGTGGATCCTGAGTTTTCAGTATGGATGAGCTTGGGATTTCAGTGCATAATTTGGGATTGAACATTTTGGAGTTCCAGTAAAAACACTATTGTGATATTCTAGCATTCCAGTGGGGCACCCTGCGATTCGAATGGGATGTCCTGAGTTTCCACTGGGATGTCGAGTGAACATCTTGGGATTCTAGTGGGATATCCTGGCATTCCAGTGGGACGTCCTGGATTCTAGTGAATAATCCTGAGATTTTTCAGAGGGACTTCCTAGGGTTCCAGAGGGACATCCTGTGATTTCAGTGGAACAGAGTTTGTATAAGTTAACGACTTTTTACGTTAATGCTTATGTGACTTTTGGTTATATGGCAAGTATGGGTCTTGGTATTCCAGTGTGGATGCTGGAATTCTAAGATGATTAGATTCCAGGAGTGGGTTTTAGGCTTACAGTGTAGATTCTGAGATTTTAAAGTGGTTCTTGGGATTCCAATTTAGATCCTGGCAATCCAGTGTAGATCCTGGGCTGTCAAAATGGATCCTGTGATTTAAAAGAAGATCCTTGGATTTCAAATGGGATCCTGTAATTCCAATGTAAGTTCTATGACTCCAATATGGATCCTAGTATTACAATGTGGATACTACAACTACAGTGTGGATCCTGAGACTCCAGTGTAGGTCATAGTGTTCCAGTAATAGTCTTGGGATTTCAGAATTTAGGATTCAACTGTGGATACTGGGATTCAAATACCGGTACTGGGATTGCAATGTGTCGAAAAATGAATTCCAGTGATGATCCAGAAATTCCAGTGGAACGTCTTGGAGTTCTAGTTTAAATCCTGGGACTCTACTGCGACATTCTGGAATTTCAGAAGGGCATCCTGGGATTCTAGTGGGAATCCTAGGATTCCAGAAGAAATCTAGGGATTTCGTTGGTAAACTTTTAATTCTTGTGAGATTCCTGTGATTCTTAATTCTTGATATCATAATTGATCCAAAAACCGGTATGCAAATTAAAAAAAGAACAACTTTTCTTTTAATTTTTGTCCTATGGCCGATACCACCGTGCGCTGCACCGGCTGCTTCTGCCCTGGACAGTTAACACACAAGGCAACAAGAGACCGGATGCTGCATCTTCATCAAGAAGCAACTAAAAGCCAATGGAGAAACCCACTCTTGCTGTGAAGCATTTCTAAAAATAACACACACAGTATCAAAGAACATTGGCCCTGCTGCTGCTAGTTGCTGCACACTGCGTTGGCTTCGGCTGCCCCGGTGGAAGGAAGAGACTGGCTCCACGCTTCCTGTAAACCGGGGCTTTGTTGCAGAAGGTAAAAGAAAGGGGGTTGTCGGAAGTCGGATGGAACCCCTCCCCCGCTGTTGCAGCACAATGATGAGTAAAAGAACAGAAATTCTGAAGTGAAGACAAGAATGCAATTGTGAAATAGATGGTTGTCCACTTCGGGAGTTGCAAGAAGGCTTCGTTTTCCTTGGGAAGAAGATTTAAAGCACTTCGTAGCACTTGTGGCAACACTGTCATTAAAAGCGCACGTCGTCGTCGTCGACGACGGCTGGAAAGGGAAGCACTCGTCATTAATTTGATTCCAAATGAATGACTTTCAGATGTCGTCGCATACTCGCACTCTCGGCTGTCAGATGGCAGCCAGATCATTATAATGATGAACATATTTCCAAGTTCGGATTTTGCTCTTCTAATGACAGGCAGACAGAAAAGTAGAATCCGAATTGCACTCATGGCGTGGGGCTGAAGGATAGCTTGAGCTAACATAGGCACATATGCGAACGAAGCAAATGCAACTCATCAACGGCTGTGATGGAGCTTTTCGTAGATCATTTGCAGCCACAGGTTTTTTTTTATGTTTCATGCGTTGCCGTTGATGAAAAGAGGTTTGATTTCAGCTACCATTAGACATCCTTCAGCGGAATCTCAGCTCAGCTAAAAAAGCATGGGTTCCACATGCTTTTGATGTGATTTGGCTGTGAGGTCGGTTTTTGTTTCTCAGGCCGTCAGCAGTTATTAAAGTTAAGAATGTTTGATACATTTTTCAAGAATCAGATTTTTGCATTAATTCCTACATAAACTAGATCAAAAAATCCATTAGGATTTCTCTTAAAGTTTCTGTATGTCTGCTGATGTTTTTCAATTTGTTTAAAAACTGGTAAAGATGTCATCAGTCTTGGTTCTTAAGACAGCGTTGCCCGATTTAGACCTTGACAGGTGCTTGACGGGCCCAAATAGCCGTAGCGGTAAACGCGCAGCTATTCAGCAAGACCAAGCTGAGGGTCGTGGGTTCGAATTCTACCAGTCGAGGATCTTTTTGGGTTGGAAATTTTCTCGACTTCCCAGGGCATAGAGTATCTTCGTACCTGCCACACGATAAACGCATGCAAAAATGGTCATTGGCATAGTAAGCTCTCAGTTAATAACTGTGGAAGTGCTCATAAGAACACTAAGCTGAGAAGCTGGCTCTGTCCCAGTGGGGACGTAACGCCAGAAAAGAAGAAGAAGAAGAAGAAGAAGAAGGCGCTTTTTTCTGAGGCTACTGAGCTATCCGCAAAGCAAACATTCTATGCTCACTAGCGCTGCCTGGTGGCGAAATCTCGAATCTATTGGCTCAAATAAGGTTAGCCCTTGTGCCACTAAACAACTTTGCCAAAGACGCCATCTTTCTAAATGGTCAGTAGAACGTCCCTTATTTTTCGAAAATGCGAAATGTTATAAGTTCGTCTTTGTAAATTGCTCGTTTATCAATAATTTTGTTTCAGGATTATATTTAAGAACGGCTGCTGATTTTTCGGGAATACCTTTTGAGTGACTTAAAAAAATCAAGAGCTGCACAAGGATTTCCTTTAAAATATTAGATATCCATCTACCACACAGCGTAACAAAAATGACCTTTTTGCGTGTCTCAAGGATCAAATTGTGTGTCTCAAGTAGATTTTGGGTCGCTGAATCTGATGCCGTTTTCAGAAATGCCCCTGCACGTCACAATTTTTAGCTACAGGTCGCCAAAGTTGTATAAAACACTAGTTTAATTGATGTTTACATGAAATTTAAAGTATGATTTATCAAACTTTTCTGTGAATCCAGCAAGCATGCAAAATAAGACTTCAACTTTCATTTCAGATAAAATTTCATTGAAATTGCACGATACAATTAAAGTTAAATCGATTTTTTCAACATGCTTGCAGTCTCCATACTAAACTCTCCGTTTCTCCTATATGGCGAAAAACAATACTTTTCTAAAACACCAAAAAATAACTTTTAAACATCGATAGTATTATGAACTGTGCTAATATATATTGTTATACTTATAAAGTTTGAAATTTGTGACAAATTAAGCAAATAAATTGCCTTACAAGTTGGCAAACTTGCATGCAAGTTGGCTAATATAGTCAAATTTTGCATTTTGAACAGCCAATATCTCAAAAACTAGACGTGCTATGATATTTTTGAAAACAGCAATGGTTTCAACAACCCTTAATCGACTAAATAGCGGTATTTTGATGCTTGAGGCAAAAACGTGTTCCGCAGTGCCATTTTTGCATTGATTCTTCCTGAAATTTTTCCACAAGTTATATTACTTCATGAATTTTACTAAAATTCTTGCTTTTCTCTCAAAATAATAACAGTGAATTGTTAAAAATCTCGTTAATAAAGTCAAACCAACCAACCAACAGTGAATTGTCCAATAATTTCTCCAGTGATTTCTACAAGATTTCTCTAAATATTTTCCTCTAAAAAACAGCAGGATTTCTCCTGATATATCCCTAGAATATTATTCAAAATCTGCAGGACTTTATTCATGAAATGTTGCATGAGATATTCAAGTTCGCACTGGAAGTTTAATTGCATTTCTGAGTGGCGAACTCGCCCAGGGCGAAAAGCCACTATAATAAAGATAAAAAAAAATTGCATTTCTTTTAAATTATCTGAAGGGATTAATGTATACCTTACTCCAGAGATTACCTATTTGATTGCTCCAGAAATAATAAAACTTCTTCGGAAATTCTTCGAATGTTTTCTCTTAGATTTAGTTGCAGGATTTTCATTTCACTTCATGCATTGTATCATAAATTTGTCAGTTAGGAAGTTTTTTTAAGAGTGTGCTTCGAAATACTGTTTAAAATTTGTCTTCCAATGTTTGTTTTCTAAATATCTCGCAGGTTTCATCCAAAAGAGGCATTTCATATAAAGCATTAATAATACTTTTTAGATATTTGAAAAATTCTTTCAGGGATTTCTACAGGAATCATCATTTGAAAAAGCCAGATGAGCAATTGGTTAAACAAAAAAATCAGATAAAATTTTTCAGTCCCTACGTGAAAGCTAAGTGGTCCTCAAAGGCCTTAGAGGTATCAGGTGAACATGACCCCCGTGCGCAAATCGAGCTCGCTGCTCTAGTGCACGCTTTGTAAATACGAAAAGTCACTAGTAACAAGTTACCCTGCGCGCATTGATGATATGCATAGAAGTTTGTTTTCTTTGTAATTGTTAGTTTAAGGTGTTAGAAAAAAACACAAAAGGAACACCTGAAAAAATCCAGGATTTCCAGAATCTGTTTCAAAACAAACAAAAATAGATTCAGAAAGAGCTGGTCAGGGAATTTCGGATGGAATAATTGAAGAAATCCCAATAAGAACGGGTAAAAGAATTCCAGAAAAGAATGCCGGAGAAAATCTTGAAGTAACTACAAGATAAATTTACGTAAGAAATCCCAGAAGCAGTTCCTCGAGTGAATCTAGAAGCAACATCTTGAGGAATTGTTGAAGAAATTTGTGGATTTTGTGGGCTTCTAGGTAATGAAAATTGTCCTAATATAACAACTAACAATCTATTCATCCTGGAAATTCATTCGGCGGTTTCTAAGTAATGCAAATCGTCCTGACCTATCCCTGTTAGTTACCCATTCGACCTTACGGTTCATTATAACTATCGGCCATTTTCAGTTTATTAACCTTTTTGGCATAACGACCCTTTCGGCCTAACGACCTTTGGCCTGAAGACATTCGTCCTAGAGGCATTCAGCCTAACGAAATATAACCAACCAGGAAGTAACTGGAAAAACTCCAGGTGAAGATCTTGAATGAATTGAATGAGCAGTCCTCGCAAGAACTCCAGGAGCAAGTCTTGAAAACGCTAGAAGTAACTCCTTGAGAAATTCCATAAGTAACTCGTTGAAGAATTCCAAAAGAAACTTTTTAATGAATTCCAGAAGCGACTCCCTTAAGAATTCCATTGGAAACATTCGAAAGAATTCCAAACAAAATTCCAGTGAGAACTCTTGAAAAAAAAAAAACAATATTGAGAAGGAATTCTCCAGTAGGAGCTCCAGAAGCAACTCTTTCAGGAATTGAAGAAGTAACTCCCAGAAGATTACTAGGACAAGCTCTTAAAAAACTCCAAAAGCAACTGCAGAAGCAACTCCTGGAAGAATCCTAGTAGGAATTTCTTGAAGAATTCTAGAAGCAATTCTTAAAGATTTTCTACTAACAACTGGTATAGAGATTACAGATGAATTCTTGAAGTACACTCAGGAGTAACTCTTTGGAATTACAACTGGATTCCTCCGGAAATTCTTCCAGGAATTTTACTAAGAAATTGATCCACAGAACCAATCAGAAATTCCTCTGGAGAAAATCCTTAAGGCAGTGACTCAGTAACTCATCCTTGCATTATTCCAAAGATTAATTCAAAAATCCTCTACAAAATATTCAAGATTTCCTACACTGATTCCTTCAACGATCAAACCACAAAATTCCTCATGTGATTTCTTCAGTCATTCTTCAGGGTTTACTCCAAGGCTGGCTCCAAGAATTCCTGTTGAAAAAAAATTCTTATGAAACCATGGTAATATTCCCAGCGTTCACCCCGAAAGAACTCCTGGTGATATTTTCCAATAAAGAAAAAACTCTTCGCTTAAAAAGTAACCGGATATTTCACCAGAAAAGAGAGAGAAACTGATGAAGTCTCTGAAGTAATTACTGATGGAATCTTTATTGGAAATTTTGGTCTTATTTTTATAAGACCCTTGGAGAACATCTTTGCTGAATCCTCGGAGGATTTTTTCCAAAATGTTTTGGAAGAATCTCTGGGTATTATTTTGAATTCCCGGTAAAATCACCGGAAAAATATTGGTGGAGCTTCTGAAAGAATTTCTAGAGGAATCCCTTTGAGAACTTTAGCTGAAATCCTTGAAGGAACCTCTTCTCGATTCCTCAGAGGAATAACTGGAGGATTTATGTAGGGGATTTTTAGTTGGAATCCTGTGAAGAAATTCTAGCAAAAGTTTTAAGGAATTTGTGGTGAAGTTGGTGGTTACTGAATCCCTGAAGGAAATCCTTTTTTGAGTCCCAGAAGAAGCGCCTGATAGAGTCATTGGAGGATATATTGGTGGACTCCTTAATTACTGGTGAAATCCTTATCAGAAATTTTAGATAAAATCTCTGGAGGCATTCATGATAACCCCCAAGAATACCTGGAGATATTCCGTGGAAAATTTCATGACGAGTTCCGGGAGAATTCCCTTAATTCAATTTCGGAATTCCTTGATGAATCCAGTAAGGAATCCCCTGAAAAAATCTGAATGGTAACTTTTCAGGAATTTCGGTTGCGAAATCCTCATAAGAAATTTCTATTGAAATCCATGGAGCAATTCGTGATAACCCTCAAGAATCCTTGGAGGTATTCCGAGAAGAATCTTTTAAAGAATTTTGAGATTATCTTAAAATTATTATTGAGGTATTCCAGTAGGTATCCTTTGATTAATTCCGGAAAAAAACTACAGGAGAAGTTACTCAAGCTACTCGGTGAGGAGCTCCCTGAAGAATATCCTAGAGAAAAAAGAATCAAATTCAGGGATGGTTCCTTAATAAATTTCGGGAGAAATTCATACTAAATAGCCTGATGGCACCTAGAACAACCCTAGAGGAATTCATGTAGGAACATTTAGAAGAATTCCTGATAGAATCGTTGACAGATCTTCTGATAGCATCTCAGAGATGTTCATGACAGAATCGCAGGAGTATTCTATTTTGATTTCTGAAATGTATTTCTAATTGCATCCATGGAAGAATTTCTGATGGAATACCTACAGAAGCTCCAAAGGAAATCTGTTAAAGAATTCCTAGTGAAATCCTTAGAGAAACTTCTTATGGTATACTTGGAAGTTCCGATATAATCCCTGGAAAAATTCCTGATGGAATTCCTAGGAATCTCTGAAAGAACTCTTTATAAAAATCCTGGAGGTACTTTTGAAAAAAAAAACCCTAGAAGAACTTCTGATGTAATCTCTGGAGCAACTTTTAATGGAATCTCGGAAGGAATACCTGACGGGATTGCTGATAATATACCTGACGTAACTTCTAATAAAATCCCAATAAGAAATCTTAGAGGAACTCCTGATAGAATCTTTGGAGAAATTCCAGGTGGAATCCCGGGAGGAACTTCTGTTGAAATCCCAGAAGAACTGTGAATCTGGTGGAAACTTTTTGGAGTTTTCCTGATGGACTCCCTGGAAGAACTATTAAAGGAATCCTTAGAGAAACTCCAGATGGAATTCTTGGAGGAATTCCTAAAGATATTTTTGAAGGATCTCCTGATATAATCATTGGATATAATAACACCTTATGAAATCCCTAGAAGAACTCCTGATGGAATCGTTAGAGGAACTCCCGATAGAATCCTTTGCCGAATTCCAGGTGAAATCTCAAAAAAAAGTCCTGATGAAGTCCTTAGAGGAGCTCCTGATGGAATTTCCTGGAGGAATTCCAGGTGGAATCTTTTGCGGAACTCCTGATGGAATCCTCGTAGAAACTTCTGATGAATTTATAGAAAAACTCCTGATGGAGCCCCTAGAGAAGTTCCAGGTGGAATCCCTGACGGAACTTCTGATGGAGAGGAACTTTTGATGGAATCCCTAGAAGGGTTCCTTATAAAAAGAATGGAACTTTTGATGGAATCCTTCGTGCAATTCATGATAGAATCATAAGAAGTACTGTTGATAGAATTCCTGGACGAATTCGTGTTTAAATCCCTAGAATCCCTTGAACTACTGATTGAATCCCTGGCGAAATTTTGATGGACTTCATGGTGAAATTCTTACAATAACTTCTGGTGGAAACTGTCGAAGTTCTTCTAAAGGAATCTCTGGACAAACTTTTAAAGGAATCCCTAGAGGAACACCTAATAGAATCCCGTGTGGAATTCCTGGTGAATTTTCTGAAGGAATTTCCATAGGGATTCTTACAGAAATTCCTAGTAACGTCATTGGACAAAATTTTACTTAACTTTTTCAAGAAACAGCTGGTGGAATCATGAAGGAATTTTGATATAATACCTAAAAAAAATTCCTGCAGCATCAACTGGAGGACTTTTTGGTGAAACTCCTGATGGAACCCTTGGAGGAATTCCTTATTGTACTTTTGATGGAATGGGTTTGCTAAAGAAACAAGTTTAAGATTGTGGGAAAACGCAAGTAAAATATATATCAATAGCGTTCTTCTGCTGGATCACCATGACGTCGACGCTGAGTGAATTCACGCATCTTGGCATTTTTTAAATACGTAGACTGTATGCAATGGAAGAGGGCCTGGAACTTTTGTAAACTGATTTTCTGGAGGTTCCCTAGAGAAATACCGTTTCAGAGTGATAAAACTTAAGCTCTATGATATTACCAACTGTGGAATGGACTCAAAACGTCAGCCATCTACAGATAGAAATTGTGTTAACTGTGAATTAGCTAAAAAGACGTTTACCAGCAGCTTCACATAATGATACCAGAACGATTTTTGACACCTCGTTACGTGGATCTGCTCTATCAAATCCCAATGCCACCCTTTTCTAATTCGCTTCCTTATTGGGTGTGTAAAAATCCAATAAAACCTTGATTAAGCCTTTCTGTTGTCGCTGCTGCTGCTGCCATTATCGTGTTCGCAGCTCTATTATTGTCGATTGTCATCGGATGAGACAAATCGGTAATCACCAGAACAGTCCGTGCACTCGATTATAAGACTTCGGCCACTCTGTTGGTTGCCGTCTTCCAATAGGTACCATCCTACTGTGGCCACTCACAGATGTGCGTGCACGCCTCATCTAGCCCGAAGTTATGGAGTAATAAAGAAGGCCGGAGAGAAACCACTCCTGGGAAGATATTCCGCCTACAGCTGCTGCTGGGTAGGTACTGTCTGTTGAATGGAGATGTCAACTCAATAAAATAAAAACACTATAAGCCTCGTTGCCATCATCCGTGCGGTTCAAATCCAGCAGCAGCGCTCTCGGAACGGCTTCGGGGATAGGAAATCTAATCAAATTAAGCATATTAATTTTTGCTGACAGGTATACCTTAGAAGGATGTGCGGTACACTCGTTTATGCTCTTGTGGTATCTCCCATTCCCTGGGCTATATCTAACTGAGCGGCTGAAAGTGGAAGCGTTTATACCATGGGCATAGCTGGGAATTCCCTGAAGGGAGGGGGAAGGGGGCTACCTATTTGTGTAATTATTTTATTTTTTGCATGGAACGTGAGCCGGCTTCTCAGCTTAGTGTTCTTATGAGCACTTCCACAGTTATTAACTGAGAGCTTTCTTTGCCTAAGTTGCCATTTTCGCATTCATATATCGTGTGGCTATCTATGCTTCCTTGAGCATCAAGGAAATTACGAAAAGATCATGGGCCGACCGGGAATCGAACCACTCCAAGCCATGCTTTGCTTTGTAGCAGCGGACTCTAACCACTCGGCTAAGGAAGGCTCAAAGGACGGAAATTCCTCTTATTTTATTTCAGACTTGATTAAAATCTCGGCTAGGTTCATGAATGAATATTAGAAAACACTCTGGACCTTCCTAGACACATCCTTGGCAAAAACTACTCCTACTCCAGCTGCCACTGAAGGAAGGCTCAGAGACGGAAAAGCCGACAACAATGACTCCATTTTCCAAGCATCGCTGGAGGAGACCTGGGAGGTGTTGGGTGCAAGACTGACGAGAGAGAGACTTGCGTAGAAGGTTTTTCTGGTTTAATTGGCAAATGATAAGATTAGACTTTGTGTAGCGGCAGGAGGCGGCAGCGATATCGTGAAAAGCGAACACAGCTTATTACGCCAATTGAGACGAGGGGTTTTCGGGTTTTAACAGGTGAAGGCGCGATATTCCGTCAGCTGTGTGAGAGTGTGTGTGCGTGTGGTTCATCGAAGTTTTCGGGAATAAGTTTTCATATCGGTAGGTTTGATGTGTCGTCGTCTGTGCTATGTCAAACGGATTACGATCCGTTTTATGTCTCAATAAAGAAAATACTAATAGAGTTTTTGTGGGTGAAGGTTATGCTTTCGTTTTTTAGGGCGTACGGAGAGCATAAGTTATCCGATATGGTGGAAAAACGGAGAGGGAGCGAGATATCAACAACATACAGCAACAGCGATTAGTAAAATCGAGAACCAGAAGCTTCTTGCTATCGTCTAATCAGCTCGATTTACTCCATTAGTAAACTTTCTAAACAAAATGATGGTCCACATCAACTTTTACGAGTAACAAATTTGATTCGTTCTTCTTCTAGACATAGAATAAGCATTCGACAGTATTTGGCATGAAGGCTTGATTGTTAAATAAAAAAAAGTTTAATTTTCCAACAAACATTACTAGAATAATCCAAAGTTATCTGTCAAATCGTATACTTCAGGTCAATTATCAGAACTCCAAGACTGAAAGACTTACTGTAAGAGCTGGTGTGCCGCAAGGCAGCATTTTGGGACCAATATTATACAATATGAAACACAAAAAATGAAACCTGCCGTTCAAGGTTACACAAGAACTTCTATTAATGCAGGCCTTCAGACCTATCGGAGCTTTTTGGAAGTATAATGAATAAGGTTTATACCTGTACCATCTAGAATATTACACCCTTCCAGGGTTGCAGTTCGACGACTCAAGATTACCCAAAAACTACTTGGAGTTGGTTATCAGAACTACAAGCGTAACGTGTGACCTCTCAGAATATTGGAAATTAAATCCATACGAGCTCATTTACAGTAGTTTCTCGATTTTATCACTGCTCGTTTTAATATCACTCAATTTTGTCACTTTCGATTTAGCACGGTATTCTTTTCGATTTAATCACGCCACTATAATTGTATGAAGTTCATGCATTAAACATTGAAAAATAACCCTAAACAATTATCTTATATCTGTTTGACCCGTCTTTTTCGATTTTTGTATTTCATTCGCTCCATTTAATATAAACAACATAAATCTAGAATTTTGATGGAAATTATATGTCTAAAAAAGGCTTGGGGAAAATCGCTAGTTTTCATTTGTTGTGCACCTTCGATCTTTCTGGACAAACATGGGAAAAGGGCCATAGTTTTCTGCGTTTTTAATTTTCTTTTTTATTTGTAAAGAGTAAAAAGATGCGTGTTTCAATACTTACGCTCTATTAAAATAAAATATGCTATCGTGACATTGCTTTTGGACTTGCAGGAATTGAATTTCAACCGATTGTTGTCAACTTGGATAAAATGCAAAAATATGCTTTGATAAATTACGCGCTTTTTTATGTTTGTCCACTCTTTAAGATCCGGGCTCACAGTGACAGTTCGTGACAGCAGAAATCACGGCTCACCTTGACGTACAGAAATTTTGTATCGGTTTCTTCCTCCAAGGCCGTTGCAATTCATCATAACCATGCTGTGGGTCGCGTGTTTGAATTCCGCCGGTCTAGGATGTTTTCAAGTTGGAAAAAAGACAATTTTTGATCAACGATCAATTAGAAAAAAAAGCTCTAGTAGCAGGCTATTTGTCAGTTGGGACGTAGTGCCAAAAAAAATAAGAACAAGGAGGCGCATATCAAGTACGCATAAATTCTTCAAAAATCATTCCAATGACACTGTTTCTGTTTCGTTCTTTTAAGACTTGACTACAACAATTTATTCACCTTTACGGAATTGTACTACTTTGTCTGATATTCGTAATTTATGAACGCCCCCAAAGCCATGTCGTGCACTTTTCGAACTCCCATCACAAAATCTGATTTAGAAAATTGATCATAAATGGGTATGACATTTAAAATTCATCGAGTTCTAGCATTTCAAAAATTGTGACAGGCGTGTTCATTTACCACATTTTACGAATCAAGTATTTCACGCAAAAATCTCAGACAAATCTCTCATATTTAACATTTTTATCGTATAACCATGTTTATTTAATCTGTAAATGTTGTATGTAACTCATTCTCCTACAAATATCTTCGTATTTACATTTTAAAACGTCGTTTCTAAATAGCCGTCTGCAGATTTAGTTGTTTTATACCGAAATCAAGAGACTTTTTACTGCGATTGAAAGCATTGAAATTGTTAAACACATTGTGTAGCTTATCAGCAAAATAATATCTGTGATGTTTTGCAATAAATTTCATTATAATTTTGTCTCTTAAAATCAGCTGATTCATAAATTGTGGGTGATTCAACTGTGTGGGGTGACTGTAATTCAGAATTTGACCATTAGGTGGCACTAGTGGACATGGAGCTTTTACTTTTGTTTTGCAGATATTTCAGGATCCTGATTATTTAGAAGGATGGCGTCTTCGGTAAAGTTGTTTAGTAAGTTAAGGACTATCATTGTCCGAGCTAGCTGATTCAAAATTTTGCCACTAGGCGGCGCTAGTGAGCATGCAACTTTTGTTCGCAAATATCTCAGGAGCCTGATCACTTACAAAGATAGTGTCTTCGGCAAAGTAGTTCAGTAACTCAAGGGCTATCATTATTTGAGCCAAGAAGATATTTGACCACCAGGCGGTGCTAGTAAGCTTGAAATTTTTGTTAAGCAAATTCTGCAGGATATTGGCTTTTTAAACACGCACCTTCGGCAAAGTTGTTCAGAAGCTCAGGGACTATCATAATTTTACAAAATCTCGAAGGATTAAACAAAGAAAGAATTTGAGCAACTGAAAAATTCTGCCAAAGACGCCATCTTTCTTAGTGATCAGGCTCCGGAGATATGCACGAAACAAATGTTTTATGCTCACTAGTGCCGCCTGGTGGCAAAATTTTGAATCATATATGTCAAACAATGATAGTCCTGGAGTTACCGAACAACTTTGCCTAAGACTCCATCTTTTTAAGTGGTCAGGATCCTGAGATCTGCGAAACGAAAATTTCATGCTCACATAGCGCTGCCTAGTGGCAGAACCCCGATTTTTTTGACTGAAATAAAAATAGCCTTTGAGCTACTGAACAATTTAGCCGAAGACTTTATCTTTCTAAGTAGTCAGACTCTTGGGATATTCGCAAAACCAAGGGTGTTGTACACTACTTGCGTTGCAAAAATTCGCGCGACGACCGAAAGGTTAAAGAACTTTGGAAAGCACTGTCCTCAATTGAGGACGCTGGACCTTAACGCGCTAAGGCGAAAAAACTCTGTGTTTATAGGAAACCCCAGAAGACCTTTTTTCTGTATCCTAAAAGCCCGTAAAACTATTTTCATAGTGGATCCTTTCAAAAATTAAAAACAAAAATAATTGAATAACAACAATTTTTATTAAAAAAAAATGTTTATTCGAATTTTTAGAGCAATTTCTTACAAAAGATTCGTAAATTGTTTCATCTTTACGAAAAGGTTTCGAACATAAACAATGTCAAATAAAACATTTACATAATATGGGTCAAACTGTTAATAACGAAAGCTTTCCATAAGCCAGGGTGGCAGTCGAACAGAAGAGGATATTCGTGCATATTAGGCCGGAACAAATCATAAAATCTTCTTTTGTCACCTTCCGTCAAAATGTGTCGAGGGGGGGGGACAATAAATAATAAAATGGAAATTCAGGTATATTAATTAGGGTAAATGATGGCTTCGGCACCCTGAGGGTATTTTCGGCAGCACTAACTTATCGTCCTTGTTTAAATTTATCTATGGAACAAGCGTTAACTTCATTGTACTCAACATATTCCTTGAACTATAATCTTCCATGTAAATCACATCTTTCACAAAAACATTATATAACATGGGTTTTATCATTAAATCAAATAAATGCTTACGAAATTATTGTCATTCGTGAGCTGCCGAATAAAACAACACAAGAACAGCTTACAAAAACTCACCACTTCAAAAGGTCCAATTCTCAGCTCCAATGCTTATTTTTTCACACAAGCTACGCACCGATCACTTATGCACTATTTAACTTTTGATTTGAATATAAAGCACTCGAAAATACTTAATTTTTATGCTTTAAATCACAAATTGAAATTAATGCACTTTGATTTCCTCGGCAATCATTTTTTATTACTGGACTAGGTTGCCAAAAAACCATATTCAATTGCGGTGTATTTATTATTCACGATTTAAATTCACCGAAAAAATAGAACACAACTAATTGGTTTATTGGAATTAGCCAACAAAGCATGCATTGGTAACAATTGAGCCTTTTAATACTTTCTTATTAGTAGATTGTAGGGCAAAATCTTCAATATACTGAGAAACATATAAAATATACGTCTTTTAATAGTTGAACTATTTTGGCAACACTCTTGTTGTTCTACAGGCAATCAGAGGATGATGTTTTTGTGTCAAGTCATAAGTGAATGGATTTGCAAAGGACCTATTCTGATTTTCTCATACACTCAGAATAATAGGAACGCAAATCAATTTTATTGGCATAGTTTGGATTTTGATCCGAATGGATCGAACAATATTCATAAACCAGAAAAAAATCGAAAACAAATGTGCAAGAACCGTCGTTGGGGGTGAGATTTGGCCAACAATGCGTAAGTCTTCATTTATTTTTGAACAAATTTCGCAATTTGACTTGATGTGTTCGGCTAGAGATAGAGGATAGAGTGATAGTATCCCTATCCCCAAAAATTCTTATGATGATACTATCAGTACAACATCTCTCAAATAATAATGATAGAGGTTCTATCTTTATCAATTGATAAAAATAGAATAAAAATTGTTGGACGACGGGTATAGACAATTAACTATTGTGCTCTGCAAGATAAATCCACGTAATGCGATTACCTGAAAATGTCAGTATACCGTCGCAGTGATGATGAAAATCACCAAATGTTTCAGATTTAGCAAATTTGAAACATTTGTGTCCTTGAATGGCGAAAAAATCCAAGTCTACTTGAATGTTGACGTTGCGTTTGAATTGCGCGCATATCTTCTGCGCGTTACCGCCGCCGCTGGATGTGGATTTAATATAAGCGCCGCAATAAATTCCATATTTAGCAATCCAATGTGGCGGCATCTGGTCAAGAAATTGTTGAAAACCATTGCATGGGTATTTTTGGAACGGACGCGACGAGGGGATGACGAAAATTGATATCCGACGCCATTTTGAAATCCAAGATGGCGGCCTCCGTATTAGTAAAATCATTGAAAACCCATGCAATATGGGCATTTTCGGAACGGGCGTGACGAGGGGATGACGAAAATCAATGCTCGACGCCATTTTGAAATCCAAGATGGCGGCATCTGGTCAAGGAAAATTGTTGAAAATCCACACAATATCGGTATTTTCAGAACGGGCACGACGAGGGGATGATGAACATTGATATCCGACGCCATTTTGAAATCCAAGATGGTGGCATCAAAATTGTTGAAAACCCATGCAATATGGGTATTTTCGGAACGGGCGCGACGAGGGGATGACGAAAATCGATACCCGACGTCATTTTAAAATCCAAGATGGCGGCCTCCGGTTTGGTAGAATCATTGAAAACCAATGCAATATGGGTATTTTTGGGACGGGCGCGACGAGGGGATGATGAAAATCGATGTTCGACGCCATTTTGAAATCTAAGTTAACGGCCTCCAGATTAGTAAAATCATTCCTCGATATAACGTAACCTCTTTATAACGTAACTAAATATAACATGAACAAAAACATGATTTATGAATGATTCATGATTTCCGTCATCGTGCCCATTCCAAAAATACTCATATTGAATGGGTTTCAATGATTTTACTAAACCTGAGGCTGCCATCTTGGATTTCAAAATGGCGTCGGACATTGATTTCCTTCATCTTCTCGTCGCACCCGTTCCGAAAATATCCATATTGCATTGGTTTTCAACGATTTTCCTTAACCGGAGGCCGCTCTCTTGGATTTCAAAATAGCGTCGGACATCGATTGCCGTCATTCTATCGTCGTGCCCGTTCCGGAAATATTCATGAGAACATACCTTGATTTATTTTTATTGGCTTTTTCCCATTATGCGCAAGATTTTGATAGATGATAAAGATATGCTTGATCCAACAGTGATGGAAAATGCTGATAGTATCTCCATCCGTCTATCAATTGATAGAGATAATATAGTCTATCTTCTATTCATCATTTTTCAAGAAGTGATAGTATAATTTGATAGTATCAAAAGATAGTCGTGATAATGGTAAATGAGAGGGATAAATTTGAAGTCTGTTACCTGGAATCGAACCAAAAACCTTGTGATCGATAGGCTCGTGCGCACTCCCCTCGCCTATCGGGTTTATGGACAAAAGGTCGAAGGACAAAAGGTCGAAAGGACAAAAGGTCGAAAATGATTTGCATGGTGGGAAATTTTTCCTTCTTTGAAAAAAGATTTTCGACCTTTTGTCCTTTCGACCTTTTGTCCTTTCAACATTTTGTCTTTCGAACTTCTGTCCTTTCGACCTTTTGTCTTTCGACCTTTTGTCATAGATTCCGTCTATCGACGCCTTGATGTGGGGTGAAGCTAAAACGATAAATAAAGCTTTCGTATTGCAATCGTTCCATCTTTCTTAAGGCAAAATGTATGAATTTCTATAGTCCAGATCGCCGTATTTAGAATTGATACGCAATAAGAACAAATCAAGAGAACCGTGTTCGATCATTCCCCCCTCCGCAACGGTCCTTGTATGAAAAAGTAAATTTTGTGTTTGATCCGCTTGAGCCTACTCCCCCTCCCCCTAGAGCGTTACGTAATTTGTGGACGGCGCCTTTGTCTGCACAAATTTAGTGGCGTTGTGTATTCAATATGACTCTCAGCAATTCTATTTTTAACTGCAATGCTGTTCTCAGTGTAGTCTGTATTTTTCTGCATTGGCCCTTTCAACGAGTAGAACATAATGAGTGACGTTCAATTTCAGGCATTGTCAACAAATACGAAAAGTTACCAATACATAACCTAGTTTTTGTACATTTTTGGATTGCCGAAGAGAACAATTTTGTTGCCGACAATAGTAATTGCATTGCCGATAAAAGAACAAGTGCCTCGTGATTTTGGTGAGGAAAAATAGACGATTTAGAGAACAAAATAGTGTTTTGTGCATAATAATTAATAAATTAAGTGTGCTCAAGTGTAGTTCAGGTGTCTCCTGTTAATTGTTGTGCTTTGTTGTTGTGTATAATTGCCTTCCTAAAAGTTCAATCGCTTAGGCTGCCGACAATACGTAAGTTCCCCTATTTTTTATACTCATATGCTGCAACACCATGTTTTTGTCACATATAACCTTCAAATAAGACATTTGATGTCATATTCATTTTTATTTTCCATAACATTAATCTAAAATATTTTTCATAATTCGATTTCTTAAAATAACAGGGTTTTTTCTTGAGTTTTGATGAGAGAAAATATTAAACTTTAAATTTTTTTTAAGCTATTTACAATTTTAGAAACACAGCAGAAATGTTGCACTTGGGTGCAACTTTTAATAAAATTTATATTATTCTAATTTGATTTATCATATATGTAACATTTTGTTTGTAAAATATTTCACTAGATTTGAATGAAATTGATGAAAATTGGCTCTGTGAAATATATTGTTCTTCTATGCCCTCTTGTTCCATGTTCTTTGCAAACCTTAGCGACTAAGGTAAGATAAATATGCATAGGCGGCAGTAGGAACAATGGAAAATCGCAGTAAAATTCTTTAAATTTCACGGGTGATGAAGGTGATGAAACTAAAATTTCTCGGCTTTGTCGCGGACCCATACTTTTGTTCAATCAGAAGAAGTGCAAGATAAACTAAAAGATATGAAAATTTTTACATAAATTAAATTTACATAGGAAATTAACTGAAAATCACAGCGTTTTTCATATGAATTAAAACAATCAAACTAATTTCGCGGATTTTCCTGAATTTTGAGTCGAAGGCCAAATTTTGCAGCCTCCACGAAATCGCGAATTTCCATTGTCATTAGTTGTAAGTGTCCTGAAGCGCAGTTTTGATGGCACTTTTTCTGTATACGGTTTATATTTATAGAGCGAATTCCCCCATAAATATGGTTTTATTCTTAAATGAAAAATAGAATCATAACGTTTACACAAACACAGTGAAGTCAAGGACATTTGATACGCAGCTTGTGGATGATGATCACGCTTTCAACATTTATACATCCAGAAAAAGGAGGCACGCTATATCTGAATCAGCAGATTATAAAAATCTAATGTACATCGGATTTTCTCTAGCTAAAGATCAGTATTCGGTCCATGTTTTCATAATCGGAAGGTTTTAAAATATTCTATCGGTGAATTTTTTTCCATACATTTTGTATGGGCAGATTTCGGTCACAAAACGGGATTTTTATAGATTTTGGTATGAAAAATACCTAATACTAATCTCTAGCGAGGAAAAATCCGATGTACATTCGATTTTTATAATCTCCTGGTTCAGACATGGCTTGGGGGGATCTACTAGGAAAACATGTATTCAAATAAACTTTAAGAGCTAATCATCGATTTAATTGAAAGATTATATGAATAATGATTCATGGTAATCACTAAAATATTCTATTTTCAAAGTCTACACTGTTACAGTAAAAGTGACGTAAACGTTATTCTAAAAGAAAACCGTTCAATAAAAGATCCCACATCTAGAAGCATTAACGAACAGATTTAGGACTTATAATCCAATAACACCTGTTATCTCATGTAATATTGTAAAAGGGAATTACAAACTAACTAAAACACACATAAAAAATAAAAACCAACACTGAAAATAAGACATTTTCTTTATTTCCTCCCTCTGACTATTTGAAAAATTTGAAGGGGGGGGGGGGGGTGACAAAAGTAAAATTCCAAATATGTTCCGGCCTTATATTTGAATAAACTGTCAACCAGACAAAGTTTCTGATATACTCTATCTACGAATGAAATGAGACCAAATTAATAAGTGGAAAAATGTACAAATGAAGAAACAGACAAATGGTCTGCTAGACAATGCTTGAAAGCCATGAACAATCCTTGACAAGGAAAGTTAAACTCATTAATGCACGTAGAAAATTTCAATTTATAATAAATAGGGGGATTAGAGGCATAATGAACACCCGGGGCGAAATGGACACCCCGTCAATCTCTGAGAATATGCATACTTCATCAAAAGTTCACACATACACATCGGAAAGACAGACAGACATTAAATATTTTGGAGTCATTAAATTTCATGTAAGTGTTCATTTTGCCCCGATACATCTTTACTAGCCTTGTTTTGGACCAAATTTTCTATCTCACTTTTCTGGCTTATGATATGATTTTTATTACCATGGATGAATGTAGCACAATGTACTGATATCAAAAATGATGGAAAAAATATCATTGCATGGTCTTAATACAAGCGTTTGCTTGATGCGTCCATTATGCCCCGAATTCCCCTAATACATTTTCTATGGTCCACCAAATGTTCGCTGTCTTATCATAGTGATTGTTAAGTATGTGTTGTTTAAAAAAAAACAATCAAAAAATTTTCACCAGCTACATCATAACTCTCTATGATAATGATAACCTATAGTACCTACTAGACTACTAGAGTAAAGTGACCTGACGTTTAGCGAGAAAGCGCAATTTTCAAATTCATATTACAGCGTCAAATCTGTTTGACTAAGAAAAGCATTTAGATCATGTTTTAGACCTAAAATGATTGTACAATACATATCAAATGCAGAAAATGTTTCATTGGGAACGAGATATGACAGGGCGTCCCGCGTTTCGCGGGACATATATGGTCGCTTTATACTAGAGACATTTAATGATGTGGTTTTAGTTTTCAGGAACTGAGTAGGTGATCAAAATGTAAACAAATGAACCGCAAGAAATTGTTTGTTCTTTCGAACCTGAAATGGATTGGGGTTAGAACTGTTATTCAAGACGCATTTCAACCTAGGCTCAAAAACGGATTCGGCATTAGCGTATTTGAAGTGTTCCAAGTGGTTTTCGATTTAATAATTGCTTACTGTTTATAGGTGGAGCACATCGACACTTACCTGAAAAAAGATAAAAAGAATGTTATTTGGTTTGTGTTAAATAATGCAAGAAAATATGGTTTATTATAGTTAGATATATAGGAAATGGAAAGTTCTAATACAGAACAAGTAAGATTTCGATTGTATTTAGAGAAATGTGGCAGCAGTGTCTGTCTCGAAAAAAAAGCACTAAATAATAGAATGGTTTCGTGCTGCGAGTCGAGATGTATAGGAATAAAGATGGAAGCATTTTGGCGAACGAACGTGAGGTGATGGAAAGGTGGAAGCAGCACTCCAATGAACACCTGAATTGGTCGGTGTTCAGAGAGACTGAACTTCATAATATTTTGGCCTTGTAAAAAATAAACCCAGAAAGCCTGTTCGGGAGTAACGTCACCCTATCGCTACAACCCTGGACCTAATAATTCTCTCGAATCAAATTACCATACACTTACATATATCTGGGAAAATATTCGGGAATCACGAAGAAGTAGTAAGAGGCTTAGATAATTAGGCATTCGAGTCAGTACCCACTAACCAACGGTCGGGAACGGTTAGATGGAGTAAAATCCAATATTTTAATGCGTTCTTTGTATAATTAATTGTCCTGTAAATAAATATAAATTATGTGTAGTTATTTGTAAAATAAATGTAGTATTTGTACGATATTTGCGAATGTTTTAAGTGCCTGTAAATGGGAGCTTAATAAGACTCTACTGGAACTTGTATGGCGTACGTACCCCCCCCCCCCCTCCTTTCTTCTGGATGGAATCGTGTTGGGGTCTGGAACCAATCCCACTGCTCGGCTATCGAAGGATTCCTGGCGAAGGACCACTCCCCAACATTTGGTCCTTCGAGCCGGATTGGGATCGAGCACACCCTATGGTAGGACTTGGAAGTTGGACTGATTAACTAAAGGATACGCGGATCGCCATGCAACCTGCTTTGGATACAGGCAACAATGGACGGAATGGCGCGCGGTATGCACTACAGTGGAATGCGCCATCTTCACTTTTGGACAATATTGAATTGAACTACACTGGTGGTTACGTGAACATCCAATCCAATTCAGATACAATCGCACCCGCTCATAGAAAACGTACTTTGGAACTGGTGGACTGGACATCGGTTGACGAATATGGTTTCTAAGGTTAGTAGAACTATACCAAATATATGTCCAGTCGAAGCTGGGAGCACCACAAGATTCTAACCATCCTTCTTTGTATCTGTGACGCAAACTCAACGCCAACGGTTTATGGATGAGGAACACGATGACCATTCATCAACAATCGATCACTACCAACGATCATCATCATTTCGGACATTTCACAATTGAAGGCTTCATGTGATTTCCAAGTCGTTATTACGGACTGGATAGACGATTATGCTTCTTCAACAATGATCATTCGCGCATCGTCCATTGTACTGATACACAATCATGATGGAATGTATCGCGATTCGAAACCAGCATAGATCCACCAATGAACCGATACTCGCACCCATCCCTAGAATCAATCAAATTGGAATTCTCCCACGGTCTGGATCGATATACTCAGAAAATGCAAATGGATGGCACTGTTCTTCGCATGGAAAGGTTCTCAACAAGGCAAAATCGGATCGATAATGCATCACATCTGTAGTGACCAGCCTTTTCACATAGCCGGTTTTACACATTTCCCGATCAATCTTTCTTTCGATTTTCTAACGAGTTAGACTAAAATTAACACATTTCTTCCATCATTATAAAAGCACGTTTATTCTTCCCAAAATACATCAACAAACTGATCTCTATTTTTCTTTCGTCAAGCTGTGCCTACTACGATCTCGATTGATTTCATTTTGAGTACTAGCTAAACAATTCTTTAGCTCACGGACCTATCTTGGTTTTACTATACTCTGTTACCAGCCTCTCATAATCCCTACATTCACCCCTTCCTCTACTCTTAGTGAGTAAATGTTATTTAAAATTATGTTACTTAGTATAAGATTATGTAGATTCATAATTTGAAATTACTTGAGAGTGATAAAAAAGCTTCCTTCTTCTAGGTCACCAATTCCATGTTTGATTGTGATTCTTCCGTCATCTGTTGAAATACTATTAACTTGAGTCTTGTTATGATCCTGAAAAGACAAAAGTAAATTTAGTATTGCCCAAACAGCTTTATAAAACTCTTTGAGTAGTGTTTGTTTCCTGTATCCACCACGGCTGAAGATGTCAAGAACTGCGTTTTTTAACGTTTGATTGTTTCTTCTCTGGATCTCTACTTCTCCTGGGAAAAAAATCAAGGATATTATCATTTGGTTTACATTGCATTGAATTAAATTATAAACGTTTTAACATAACGTCAAAGTGAAAATGAGAAATCAATGTCTTCTAAAATTTCAATAGCACAAAACGCTTTACACATTTTAATTCTTTGTTATTGATTATTATGTTCTCAAAATGCTAATTTGGAAAGAGTTTTTCAGATTCATGACATCGAAGTGAGCATAAGTGATGGAAATTACCTTATACTTTAACGGCAGAAAATGCTTGTAATATTCTTATACTATTTAATTGGCTATCTATGTTTTCAAATGTTACTTTGGAAAGAAATTTTCAGGTTCATAACGTAAAAGTGAACGTCAAAAAATAAAATCTTCCAAAATTCCTACAGCACAAAACGCTATACACAATAAAGTTATAAATTATTAGTTATCTGAACATAAAAGATACAAATGTTTCAAAATTTCAACAGCACAAAACGCTGTACAGTTTCAAATTCTATGTTACTCAATCAATGTTCCTTAAATATCTATTTCAGTTTTCTAGACTCATAACATCAGAGCTTCTGAAATTTCAAAGTGGTCATGAGAGCATAGCTATATTCGCTAATTAAAGCCTATCCTTTAAGGTAACTCACCCTATTTCAGATACCTTCTTACAATGCCTGCATTTTCAGCTACCCTTTAGGAGACTTGCTTTATCTCAACTATCTTCTCTAAATGTTGATTTTGTGAGACTCGCTCTGTTTATTTATTTAATCTTTTAATTGCTTTTCATAACCACCCTCTTGACAAACCCGCTTTTGCCAGGGGACTCACTTTTTATCATTCATTCGGTCTGAGCTAAAACAGTTATTCTTTAAGGACACTCTTTTTGTGCAGCTTTCCTCATATAAGACTCGCTTTATGTCAATTACTACTCTAGTTCACTTACCCATTTTTAACATACCCTCTCAGGGGACTCGATATTGTTGTAGCTTACCCTCTCAGGGGACTCGACATTTTTTGTAGCTTACTCTCTCAGGGGACTTACTTTTTTGTTAGCTACCCTCTCAGGGGACTCGCTTTTCTTGCTTTGTAGCGTACCCTCTCAGGGAACTCGATATTTTTGTAGCTTACCCTCTCAGGGGACTCGATATTTTTGTAGCTTACCCTCTCAGGGGACTAAATATTTTTGTAGCTTACCCTCTCAGGGGACTCACTTTTTTTGTTAGCTACCCTCTCGGGGGACTCGCTTTTCTAGCTTTGTAGCGTATCCTCTCAGGGGACTCGATATTTTTGTAGCTTACCCTCTCAGGGGACTCGACATTTTTTGTAGCTTACTCTCTCAGGGGACTTACTTTTTTGTTAGCTACCCTCTCAGGGGACTCGCTTTTCTTGCTTTGTAGCGTACCCTCTCAGGGAACTCGATATTTTTGTAGCTTACCCTCTCAGGGGACTCGATATTTTTGTAGCTTACCCTCTCAGGGGACTAAATATTTTTGTAGCTTACCCTCTCAGGGGACTCACTTTTTTTGTTAGCTACCCTCTCGGGGGACTCGCTTTTCTAGCTTTGTAGCGTATCCTCTCAGGGGACTCGATATTTTTGTAGCTTACCCTCTCAGGGGACTAAATATTTTTGTAGCTTACCCTCTCAGGGGACTCACTTTTTTGTCAGCTATCCTCTCAGGGGACTCGCTATTCTAGCTTTGTAACATACCCTCTCAGTGGACTCGATATTTTTGTAGCTTACCCTCTCAGGGGACTCACTTTTTTTTGTAAGCTATCTTCTCAGATGACTCGCTTTTCTAGCTATGTAACATACCCTCTCAGGGGACTCAATATTTTTGTAGCTTACCCTCTCAGAGGACTTACTTTTTTGTTAGCTACCCTCTCGGGGGACTCGCTTTTCTAGCTTTGTAGCGTACCCTCTCAGGGGGCTCGATATTTTTGTAGCTTACCCTCTCAGGGGACTCACTTTTTTGTTAGCTATCTTCTCAGATGACTCGCTTTTCTAGCTGTGTAACATACCCTCTCAGGGGACTCAATATTTTTGTACCTTACCCTCTCAGGGGACTCACTATTTTGTTAGCTACCCTCTCGGGGGACTCGCTTTTCTAGCTGTGTTGCATACCCTCTCAGGGGACTCGATATTTTTGTAGCATACCCTATCAGGGAACTCGATATTTTCGTAGCTTATTTTCTAAGGGGACTCACTTTTTTTTGTTAGCTATCCTATCGGGGGACTCGCTTTCCTAGCTTTGTAGCCCCCTCTGAGGGGACTCGATATTATTGTAACTTACCCTTTCAAGAGACTCGATATTTTTTTTAGCATACCCTCTCAGGGGATTCACATTTTTTTTAGCAAACCTTTCGGGGATTCGTTTTTCTAGCTACCCTCCCAAGGGACTCGTTTGCTGTTAGCACCCCTCTCAGGAGATACGATATTTGTGTGGCTTATCCTCTCAGGGGACTCGCTTTCTGTTAGCTCGAAGACATTTTATAGCATACCCTTTCAGGGGATACGTTTTAGTTCAGCTACCCACTTAGGGAATTCTTTCATAACAGCTATTCTGTTCTCGATTACAAATTTATTTATCATGATTATATTTTTAGTACTATTTTCTAAAAAATTCAAAATCACTCAAACTTCACAGCATTGAATATACATTGATTTTATTCCTTTTAACCCATAATGTTTACTTTAGTATTCTATTTTCTCTATCTATTGCAATTTGAATTTAAAAAGCACATAACGCTGTATACGTTCTAAATCTATGAGATAAGGACTCTTTTCTCTCGGTATTATTTTGGAAAGAATTTTGCTCTTTACCCTTTCCTCATTCCGTTGTTCTGGCAATATATGAACGAAAGTACTAGTCTTCCAAGCTCATAACCTTTAAATGAGTATAAGAGATCGAATTCTTCTAAAGTTTCAATTTCACAAATCGCAATCTAATGATATATTTTTCTGATTATCTATTTTTTTAAAATGCTACTGCGGAAAGAAGGATACTCGCTCTTCATTAGATATTCTTTTCAGAGTACTCGCTATTTTAATCTACTTACTTTGGAGTTTCGTTTTGTGTTAGCTATTCTCTCGGTGTTCTCGCTTTTTACAGTGATTATTTCAGAAAACTTACTCTGTCGTATATACCATATCAGGGATTCGCAATCTTTCTGTTATATTTTCATAAGTCTCGCTTTTCCCCTTTATCTGTCAGGATACTCACTTCACCTAAATTACCCTCTCATAATATTAACTTTGTGTTAGCTACTCTTCATGTAGCTTATACTCTCAATAAGATTTATGTGAATAATCCTCTCAAAAGATACACTTTGATTATTTATTTAGTCCTTTAATTGCCATTCGTAACTCCTCTCTCAAAACATTCGCGTTTTGTCAGTTACCCTCTCAGGGGATTCACTTTTTATCGTTCACCTTCTCAAAAAACTCGCTTTGAGCCAAAACAGTTATTCTTTGAGGACACTCACTTTGTGTAGCTTTCCTCTCATGAGACTCACTTTGTGTCAATTACCCTCTCAGGAAACTCCCATTTTTGTAGAGACTACCCTCTCAGAGGATTCGCTTTTCTAGCTCACTCGCTCTTTTGTTACCTACTTTCTCAGGCGATACGATATATTTGAAGCCTACCCAAGGGACTCGTTATAATTCAGCTACCCTCTTATTAGACTGCTTCAGAAGAGTCATTCTACTCTCATCTACAAACTAATTTGTTATATTCATTTTTATTAGCATTGACTATATATTAATTTCTATTTCTTTTAAATACTAAAACGTTTTAGATTCGTATTTTTTCTTTATTTAATTTTCATGCTATCTATTTTCCAGGCTGTCAATGTAAGTATAAGTGATCGAAATCTTCTATAATTGCAAAAGTACAAAAAACTACAAAGTTCTAATTCTATATTAATGGTGCTCTTTTTTCTCAGAAGGATACTTAGGAATGTTTATCTTAGGTTCTACCAATGAGAAAAGAGTATTCTTCTTCCTCTTTCTGGCGTTACGTCCCCACTGGGACAGAGCCTGCTTCTCAGCTTAGTGTTCTTATGAGCACTTCCACAGTTATTAACTGAGAGCTTACTATGCCAATGACCATTTTTGCATGCGTATATCGTGTGGCAGGTACGAAGATACTCTATGCCCTGGGAAGTCGAGAAAATTTCCAACCCGAAAAGATCCTCGACCGGTGGGATTCGAACCCACGACCCTCAGCTTGGTCTTGCTGAATAGCTGCGCGTTTACCGCTACGGCTATCTGGGCCCCAGAAAAGAGTATTACTGTCTATATATGTTACGAAAATACTACTGTGGAAAAGTTTAACACGCTAATAACTTTAAAGTGTGTATTGGAGATCAAAATCTTCTTGAATTTCAATTGTATAAATCACTTTTCACATCGTTATCTAAATTTCTTGATTTTATATTTTTCAAAATGCTACTTCAGAAGAAAAGGGGCTCGCTCTTTTGTTAGATATTCTCTCAGAGTATTCGCTGTTTTGGCCTACTTACTTAGGAGACTCGCTCTGTGCCAGCTACTTTCTCATGGTTTTTCACAGTGATTATTTCAGAAAACTTACTCTGTTGTACCTACTATTTCAAGAATTCAAATTATTTCTGTTACCTTATTGCAAATCTCGCATTTTGCACTTCACTTCCAGGAGACTCACTTTATCTCAATTGGGTCCTAAAATATTTAATGAATTCTTGTTTTTATTTAATAATACGAAAGAGCATGTTATTGCAACTACTTTAGCAAAGTTTTCCAGCTCAAATAACGGCTATAGCATTTTTAAACTTTAATTTTAAAAATGGTTTTATATATGAACCTTGACACTTGTGATTTTGTTTGACATTCACTTTTTCGACAAAAATGCCACAGGGCATATAGTTTTAACACTGGGTTGTTCCTATCTGACATTTCGGAAGGGACACGGAAAACAAAATGTACCCAACATTTGAGTTTAAACCAAAGGATGTGACAAAATCTCAAAAATCATAAACCAATGAAAATCATTTAAAAATTGAGTAAACATGTGTTTCTACCCTAAACTTAAGCGTTTGGTACTAAAATTGAGACAGGGCTTTAGGACCCTATTACCCTCTCATGATATTCACTTTGTGTTTGCTATTCTTTATGTAGCTTAAATACTCTTTCAAATTTGTGTGAATTATGCTCTCAAGAGACACGCCACATTTATTTATTAAATCTTTTAAGTACCGTTCATAGTCATTCTCGCAGAAAAAATATTTTGTCCGTTACCCTCTCTGAGGAAATGCTTTGGTCAGATACCTTCTCAGAAAACATGCTTTGAGCTAACACAGTTACCCTCTCAGGGGACTCACTTTGATTAGCTTTCCCGCTCATTACACTTGCTCTATGTTAACTACATTTTCAGATAGAACACTTTTTGTAAGTTACTTTCTCAGGCGACTGCATATTTAATTTCACACTATCAGGGAACTCACTTTCTGTTAGCTACCCTCTCGGGGAACTCACTTGTTTAACTTACCTGCTCAGGAAATTTACCTCTTATTTTTAGCTTACCCTATCTGAGAACTTGCTGTTTTATAGCTCATCCTCTCTCGCTTTTTGTGAGTTACTCTTTTTGGGGTACACCGCTTTCAACTTATCTTCTCAGGGAACTGAGTTTGTATTAACCACCCTCTCAGGGGACTACTTTCATTGTATCTTACTTTCTCTGGCTCATCTTATATCTGTTACCCTCATCTAAGAACATCCGTGCTACTCTCAACTACAAACTTGTATATATAGTTTACATTTTCATGACTTACTTCCCAGACATTTACAAATTCACTCATAATTAAGTGGGTACAGTAAACTTTAAAAAAAATGCATAGGTTTGACGTCGAATATGCATTTTTTTTTTTTGTTTCTTTCAAACAATGCAAACCAAGCAATCTCAATTTAAAACCATATATAGGAAACCCCATTTTTTTCAGCAGATTACAAAAACTTTTTATCGTTTCCCGTTTTTTTTTTTGAATGGATTTCACCAATACTTGGTCTCACAAACACGTCGCATCCCTTGATCCAAGAGTGAAAGATTGATGTTAAGCCAATTTTTTATATTGATAGAATAACTTATTGAATACATGTTCGTATATTTTTTAAATTTATTTGGCTTGGAAATAATAAATATATTTGAGAATATCTTGACCCACTGTGAATGCAACAACATAATTCAAATCCCTCCAGTGCATAGCCACAAGCTGTTACAGAAGACATCACTAAACTGGCGAAAAGTGAATAGTCGAATTACGCTTCATTTTCATTCAAATGGAAATGTCCTAGAACTGTTAAACGATTTCAAATGAATCTGCATAGAATAGTCTAAGTCATTGTCTTTTCTCTAAAACATAACATCAAACGCGTTTCCATAATCATTGACTTACAGTTTTAGGAATATTTTAATAACTGCAGAATGAATACATATATTTTAAAATCTGACTTTGATGATTAAATCATGTTACTTAAAACTCGAAAGATTCCGAAGCTGCAAACTCAAATAAACGTTTCGAAAAGCATACTACGCCATTTGCATTAACAATCATCGTTGTGTTGTTTTGGTCAATTCTTCTTCTTCTTTCTGGCGTTACGTCCCCACTGGGACAGAGCCTGCTTCTCAGCTTAGTGTTCTTATGAGCACTTCCACAGTTATTAACTGAGAGCTTACTATGCCAATGACCATTTTGCATGCGTATATCGTGTGGCAGGTACGAAGATACTCTATACCCTGGGAAGTCGAGAAAATTTCCAACCCGAAAAGATCCTCGACTGGTGGGATTCGAACCCACGACCCTCAGCTTGGTCTTGCTGAATAGCTGCGCGTTTACCGTCACGGCTATCTGGGCCCCTGGTCAATTAGTGTAAGGAATTAAACATTTGAATTTTTTTATCAACACAGTAGGCCATGATGCTTGCTGTATTATGTAGAATATCATCATTATTTATACTAATTATTGAAACGCACACATGATCAATGATTCTTTTTATTTTCACTACACCTACCTTAGACCAACACGGTATCGTACCCGGTTGCTGCGCAACCGTATTTACTTCTTCGTCAGTGAGTACATGCGCGTGGAAAAAAAATCTTCAGAGCTAATCTTCTTGAAGCACGTGTTATTTTCTTCATCGGATACACCTTTTTTCAATAATTAAAAAAACCCTTCAATACTAAAAACTGTTATGTGTAACTGATACTTTCAGTTTTCATTATTTTCAAAGCTTGAAATTGAACACTTCACCTAATAGGTCCTCAGCTCTTCACACGTTCTTTGTTTCACCTTTGGGAGCAAATGCGCCATGTAGTGACCAGCCTTTTCACATAGCCGGTTTTACACATTTCCCGATCAATCTTTCTTTCGATTTTCTAACGAGTTAGACTAAAATTAACACATTTCTTCCATCATTATAAAAGCACGTTTATTCTTCCCAAAATACATCAACAAACTGATCTCTATTTTTCTTTCGTCAAGCTGTGCCTACTACGATCTCGATTGATTTCATTTTGAGTACTAGCTAAACAATTCTTTAGCTCACGGACCTATCTTGGTTTTACTATACTCTGTTACCAGCCTCTCATAATCCCTACAACATCCACAAAAGTGGCACAGCAGGATGAAGAGGGAGCCGGACATTACTCCCTTCTAGGTGAGTTACATAGAATAGTATATGTCGCACAAGCTAGGACTTCAGATAGTGCACACACTGAATATTTGTTATTTCCTCTTCAATCCCATCACCAAATACGATGGAGACTTTGCATCAAAATTCTTCGTTGGCACTCTTAGTATTCACAGCATCGGATACGCTTGGATTAGTGGATTAGTTCAAGGTGAGATACCTTTGGTTTATGCCCTGCCGGGGCGACGGTCACAGGATACTGCATAAACCCATCATCTCATTTCACATCAAAACAAACCTTCAACCATATCTACAAGCAACACGATCGGCACGGGCAAATCGGATCCTACTACAGCACCAGATTTGGATATACGAACGGCTTGCAACGCGTAATCAAAACAACTGATCAATTAATTTCTACACCATCTGGTTTGAGGACGATGTGACGTCGTCTGATGAGAGATAGCACCCATGGTTAGACGGCATCATCATACAACGGTAGTTCAGGTCAGGCCGACCGTTTGTCCAGGTCAGTAATACTGGCAGTATATGTCTGCCGAAGTTAGCCGTCTCTCTGCTTCACTACACCGAAACCTTCCACCTCTTATCGGTACTCGACGTAAACAACATCACAACTCCGGAGCGAATGGATTGAAATGGGCGGATGGATACACTGAGAGACCGAAGCAATATCGAGAGCGACGCAACTACAATTGCTCAATAGTTTGCGATATGTTGGTATTAGGAACCTATAAATTGATGAACAATCGGTTCTTGTTGGCTAGTGGTGGTAGGCAAAAACAGCAGAGATGTAGTACGCAGATAGATCAGGAAACTTTGTGTGTGAACTCGAGCGAATGGTTTGGTTTGGTAGGACTACCATGGTTAGGCTCAACAATCACATCAAACTGATACTTCAGATCGCTTACACATGTGCATTAGAACCTCAACATCGACACTGCGAGGAATATGCGTGTACAACACAATTAGGAATTCTCACTACTCCAAACACCAGCGACATTTGGTTAGTTTTATGCACACTCAATAGGATCCCACCACATTGCGATAGTGATATAGGTGTAGGGCATGAAATTCACTCGCCAATGATCTTATTAGACTGGTCCAAAATGCACTAACGAATGATGATTATTCGGTCGGTATTTAGTATTGTTATGGATTTATCGGAATTATGACCTGTAGGAGACGAGACAGGCATGATTAGGGAAACCGGTTGGAACACCGTTTCTCATCCCCCTTCTTGCAAAGGACGCAGGAAATCAAGGCTGATTTTGTCATGGGACAATGCAATCCAGAGCATGGGCTCAATAGGATGGAAACCAACCAGGAATATGGCACACGAAGCAGGTTGCTTCACCATATATACCCATCAAGGAATTATGTTTTGCAGGAGACAAAACGAACATAATATAGGAAATTCGGTTGGTATACCGTTTTTCTACCAAGGAACGTGTTTGTCATGGGACAAATACCCCGGAGCACAGGGCTCCATTTGAAGGCATCATCAAGCTAGAAGCGAGGTGCTTCAGTGGATCCTACAACCGATCGGTCATAAGTACCAAAAATATCTAGGAAGGAAGTGTAACACGGACAGTTGCACATGCGTAGTATTCGTCAGCAATGAACTGGTGGATAATCCAACTCTAACGAATCAACATCTATACCGGGTGAATCAATTATGTTGCTGGTGGTTATCGATGGTAGGTGAGAAACCCATTTAGTAATTTCAAACATAACGGAATACCTACAGTCCACAAACATCACTCCAATACTCTTTCTAATGTTGTCTTAGGAACGGCGACGATTAGGATTAGCAAACATTTGGTAGTGGGTCAATTTTTTAGAAATTCCACAATTTCAGGGTTGGTGAGGATGTTCGGGAGTAATGTCACCCTATCGCTACAACCCTGGACCTAATAATTCTCTCGAATCAAATTACCATACACTTACACATATCTGGGAAAATATTCGGGAATCACGAAGAAGTAGTAAGAGGCTTAGATAATTAGGCATTCGAGTCAGTACCCACTAGCCAATGGTCGGGAACGGTTAGATGGAGTAAAATCCAATATTTTAATGTGTTCTTTGTATAATTAATTGTCCTGTAAATAAATGTAAATTATGTGTAGTTATTTGTGAAATAAATGTAGTATTTGTACGGTATTTGCGAATGTTTTAAGTGCCTGTGAATGGGAGCTTAATAAGACTCTACTGGAACTTGTATGGCGTACGTACCCCCCCCCCCTCCTTTTTTCTGGATGGAATCGTGTTGGGGTCTGGAACCAATCCCACTGCTCGGCTATCGAAGGATTCCTGGCGAAGGACCACTCCCCAACAGCCTTCAGCTCTGTCCTTTCTGTACTATTTTGATACAGATGTTTCATGAAATAGATAAATTTTGGCATGACAGTAAATAAAACAATATGTTGTTATATGAAATTTTTGAAGTACATTTTTTGAAATTTTCGAGAAGCAATCGGTTTGTTCTGAGTTAACACCGACCAATTGTTCTCAGATTGCAGACAATAAGGATCAAAACAGTGGTGGAAGAGCGAGCAATGGAAACCAGTGCTGTAAAACGGTGAACAGAGTCTGTTCATGCACACCAGAAAAATGCCACCGCATCGGTGGTTCATTTTGTGCGATTGCGTTCTTGCTATCTTTGCTCACGATCGCCCGAACACATATACTGTAAAGGGCATCGCATCATTCTATTTTGACATGCAATCACGCGTCCGATTCCCTGTGATATTTCTACAATAACACCACATATCGATCAATTTTCTCAATACTGTCGTACATTAGTTTGTAATGTATCTATTATAATTATAATCCATCCAATTATTCACAAAATAGCTATAAAGAACGGCTGTGAGCAGACTCTGCTCATCCAGCAATCACGCTCTTTTTACATTTTGTTTTGTTCTGGTTCTCCGATGCAAGAATCTGTGATCAAATCGGTCGCTGTTGGTTCGTGAGCGTGTGAGCGTGGATCCTGCTTAATATTGGTTCATTGTGCGTAAACGGCATGATTCTTTCCACCACTGATGGAAACCTATCAGACCAACATGGAGGAAGTTTAAAACTGCCTTGTGAGCAATAGAGAGCAATAGAGCAGCTATAAAAGACGGTATTGGATCTATAGCCGTCACAGGACAGCTACCAAAAGAGTGGAAGGAAGGGGTATCATACCCAATCTATAAGAAAGGCGACAAGTTGGATTATGATAACTAATGTGAAATTGAGCGATCCCAATTCTTCTTCTGACCTTTGCCATCAGGGTCTGTCTTTCAACGGGTTCATGAGAAATTTTAAAGCTGGTTTCGTTGAAAGCCGATCGGCAACGGACAACATCTGTATTGTACAGAGAATCCTCAAAAACTACTGTGAATATAGGGTCATAATTTAAAACGAATTACGATAGAATTGAGTACGTAGTATAGTGTGCCATTGATGAAAACAACTCTCTCGACAAGTTCACCAGACCGATAGAAGCGAGCGGTGAGGGTAAGTTTGCAAAATTGTACAAAGATTTCAAGCGATCATTCCAGTCCGTTTGAATCCCGGTGGGTCTATCGACTTTGGTGTCTGTTGTTCAATAGAAAGTATGATGCGGATAGCCGGGTTCAAAAGCAGAGGAACGATTTTCAATAGCTCCAGTCAATTTGTTTGCTTCGCCGATAATGAATATTGTCGGCCGAAGTTTTTAAGAGGAACCTGATGTATTAAGCAACAAAAGATTACTGTTGGTTGAAGATGTTCTATGCGTTTCAGTACTTTGCATCCTTGCTCATGGCTGGTAATGTAGTTATTCGCCATAAAGGCGCATCATTTATGGAAGTCTAATTCACACTTCATAAGAAGCTGCGGATAAGCTTAGGGCCATCCTTAACCGAGTGGTTTGAGTCCACGGCTACAAAGCAAATCCAAGCTGAAGGTGTCTGGGATCGATTCCCGATCTGTCCAGGATTTTTCCGAAATGGAAATTTCTTTGACTTCCCTGGGCATAAAGTATAATCGTACTTGCCACACGATATACGAATGCGAAACTGGCAACTCTGCCAAAGGAAGCTCTCAATTAATAACTGTAAAAAGTGCTCATAAGAACACTATGCAAGGTCTGTCCCAGTGATGACGTAATGCCAAAAAGAAGAAGAAGAAGAAGAATAAGAAACTGTGGTAAAAAATCATTCAATCTTGCATCAACTCCATCATGTTCAAAACTTGTAAGTCCTTCACTGGTAAGAAACTTGATTTTATCTCGAGAAGGACCTGCAGGCTTTAAAGAGTTTTGGTTGCTTAGAACCATCTTTGGCGACATACAGACGAACGGGTGGGTAATGTCAAACGTTCATTTTTTACCTTGTTTAAGCTGGATTCCATGCTTAATATGGAATCCA
Organism: Aedes aegypti; assembly: GCF_002204515.2. Classification (NCBI taxonomy): domain Eukaryota; kingdom Metazoa; phylum Arthropoda; class Insecta; order Diptera; family Culicidae; genus Aedes; species Aedes aegypti. Next base: position 114,587,530 of record NC_035107.1, on the reverse strand, counting down.
TGTGGTTCTACCTTCGACCTGCCTGCAATCAATAGAGGAATTCATCAAAATCAAGTATTTTCGGAATCCAGGATCAACTGTTCGTCTTTGACTTTTGGACATACTGGAATTGCGTCTTTCTCAACGTCAAATCAACATCAGTTGACCATGTAACTTTTCTATTTCTACTGTCAAATAGGCAACCATGCCAAAAAAAAAGCGAAAAATAAATCCCCAATGAGAAGTCAGCGCAAGTCACCGACCTTCGGAAGCTATCATCTATCACCGCAAATCCTCGGTGTAAATGAAATAATGAAACCAGCCTTTCAGGACGGCAGCCAAGCGGCTATTCTCTTGCTGCTATTCAGTCACCCAAAAAAAAACAACGACAACAAGCCACCGGAAGTGAATCACAAATCCTACGGACAGAAATGCCCAACGACGATTCCATTGTTTCATTGTTCGCTTCTTGTGCGCACAATTACTTCTGTGAATTCAAGTCAGTCCACGTCAACGCCAGGAGCCCGGGAGTCGCCACTAAGCTGCTTACCGGATTTTTTTTTCTTTCGCGATTGCCATTTTTTGTGCGCGTTAGGGTGTCCTAAAATATCAATTTTATATGACTTATATCAAATAAATATTGTTTGTTGAGAAAAAATCACAATTTCACACTTTTTGCTGATTCCTCGAGGTACAAACTATCAATGAAAAAAAGATTTATCACAAGTTTTGCACGAGAATTTGCCAAACTAAGTCTGTTTTTTTTTCAAATCAGTTGTGTTTCAAATTATAAAAAGTGGGTATCAATCTTAACACTAGTATGATTGTTGACCTACAAGTCTTACAAGTCCTAAGTAAATCTTCAATTACTTTGAATTGCAAAAACTAGAAGTATGGTTATCTTTACAAAATTTTCCATTTTTTAATGGAAGAATCAACAAATTGTTGAGTTTGATGATTTAAAAGAAGAATGTTCCAAAAAAAATCATTTTTTTTAAGTTTAAATAAAACCAGCTTTTGGAATTTTTGTACAACACACAGAATACATATTTTTTCCAGATATTCTGGACCCTGGTATCTGCAAACACAGATTTCACAGATTTTTTCTAAACAAAATACTTAGAAAAAAAAAAAATGAAAAAATAAATTTAACACATATGTTTGATTTAAACATCCTTTGGTAACATGTGGGAGGTTAAGCCCCCAAATTTTCCAACAGAGAGAATTTTGGAACACCCTGGTGCACGTCCATACCAATCAGCGCAATACAACAACGGCGTGGCCAGGGCCTTACCTAAAGCGCGCTTTCAAATTCGCTCCAATTTGATTTGTTCCGCACCATAAATCCGATTGACGATGATTATTTTTCACGGCGGCACGGATGGCGTAACACAGATGAGAGTTTGCGCGCGGAGAGAGAAACGAGTACTCCGCTAGTGCCAACCATTATCTATTCTTAAGAGGGTATGCGATATTTCGAATCATTTTGTGAATGATGCTTCGAAACAAGTTTCGAGAAATTTAACGGAACTACTTGTACGAATTCTCTAAAATATCCCCCAAGATTTTCTCAGGAGAAACTTCTGGGAGTTCCTCCAAAGATCCCTACAGAAGTTTTCTTAGGATTCTTACAGGTGTTCTCCTCGGTGTTTCTTCATAAGTTCATTCAGAGTTACTCCAGGAATGACTTCAGTAATAACTACTAAATAAGATTCATCTAGGGCCTTTTCCAAGATTCTTTCTACAGGTTCCTCTAATAGCTACTCCAGGGAATCCTGGACTTCTCCTATGATGCTTATAGAACTCTTAGATCTTCATCAAATAAAAAAAAACTCGTGTAAATTCCCGAGGGAGTTCTCCAAGACTTTCTCAAGAGAATCTTCCAAGAGTTCTTCTAGAGATCCTTACAAAAGTTCTCCTAAGGATTCTTACAGGTGTTCTGATCGGTGTTTCTTCATTAGTTCTTTTAGAGTTACTCCAGGTATGCTTTCAGGGATAACTACAGATATTCATCCAGGGACTTTTCACAGATTATTTCTACAGGATCCTCCAATAACTACTTAAGGAAATCCTTCATTGCTTTTTAAGGGATTTTTTCTGAGATTCTTCTGTATCTCCTTCTAAAAAATATTCTTACAAATTTTCGAAGGAATCCTTTAAAATTTTCTTATTGGAAACTTTCAGGAGTTCCTCCAAAGACCTTTATAGAAGTTCTCCTTAGGGTTCTAACAGGTATTCGTTTCATAATTTCTTCCAGAATTTTGCCAGGTATGTCTTCAGGAATAACTACAGAGATTCTTCCAGGGCCTTGTTCAAGAATCTTTCTACAGATTCCTCCAATAACTACTCCATGTAATCCTTCATTGCTTTATGAAGGATTTCTCCTGCGATTATTCTAGAGCTCCTAGATCCCCTTCAGATAGTTGGCAAGAAATGCATCCAGTGATTCGTCCAACAAATTCACTAGGGATTCTTATTTCTGCCATCCGAGTTCAAACTCACAATAGTTACAAAACTCGATTTCTTTTAAAGAAAGCATGAAACCACACATCGCATACCCCTACCCATTCTCGCCGATTTCGGATAGAAGAGGTGATAGACTCGCAAAATGCTCACTAAATTCCGACGATAAATTTCCGTCAATCATATAAATAGGTAATAACTTTTATGATTGCTATCTGCTGCTGGTGCTAGTGACGGCCGTAGAGCTCTTGAGTTCAGACGATATTCGAAATCGAAATCATCTGGCTTGAGGGATATGGCTGGCTATAAAATTTTGAACGAACTTGCCAAAGGTAATGGCAATTTATCATTGTGTAAATTCCAGAACCCATCGAAAGGGATCAGCGCTGCCAAATTGACCTTGTTGTAAATTCTGAACTATCCAATTCTGAGCTGGGCTTTCATATTTGAGGGATGATCTTTTAGCAGAGTGGAATACCAAACGAGCTTTTCAAGTACAATAAAAAAAAGCAAAACAGAAATACCTTTATGATTTTCGCCTTCGCTTAGAAACGTTTGTCTACTTAGTTTGGATGAACCGTTATCACCACGGTGAATAAGCTCACGTTTGAAGCGTCGCATCCTTATTCATTAAAACCGTTCAAGCAAAACAACGGAATCATTTCCAAGTAGGATAAACGACTCTTCTTGCATTTGGTTGTTCCGCGCGAATGCTTGAGTGCTCGGTAAATTTTTAATTTTCGTTAAAGAGGTTCGAGAATCTCTTATATCTGCGTTGGCACTAATTGAATAAAACCTTTTCCTAGGAGAAGGATTCTGAACTTACTGTCGTTTCAATGTTTCTTGTATTAAATTGGAATTATGTTGAATACTCTAAGAAAATTGTGTATTTTTATTTAACGTATTATTAAAAAAAAATCACAGTTCTAACAAAAACCTTCTTTCAGAAGCAGTTCAGGTTGTTCAGGTAAATTCAAAATTGTTGCATGAAAAACGTTATAAATAATGCTCCAAATGATTAAATGAAATTCATCTCCATCAGCATCCTACCATAAAAGCACAATTTACCCATCTCGCAGCGCCTATGAAAATAGCTTAGGATCCCAGTATATTACAAAGTAGAAGTTGAACTAACATTCCAACTTAGTGATTGTTAGAACGTGGCCAAGTGAGCAATGTGATGCTTGTCTTGTTAATTCCGACTATGTGTAGTGAAGATCTGGATCGTCGTCGAGCGGACGTCGATGAAGGCAACTTGATCCCTTCTCATGAACTCATTTGTCTTGGTAAGACGATGGAAGATAAGCAGGTATAACACTATTAAAAAACCATCGTCTAGCTATGTGTTATTCAGGTGTTCATCGTAGCGCGGATTCCACCTTTCCCTTATCGCACGTACTTCCGTCAGGATGCTTTTATCCATATTCCTGTACCGTTTTGATTCATATTAAGGACACCTAAGGTTTCAGTGGAGTATCACACTACACTCAGCATAAATCATATAAAATAAATCATTCTGTATGAGTCCTCAGCGTTTTAAAGAGTCAGAAACTTTAAAGTTTCGAATGAAACTTGGTGGTGGGTGAAGAATACGCTTCTGCAATTTAATTTTTTTTTTGAATAAATCAAAACGTGTGGCTTTTTCATGATACTTATTCCGGACGCTTCCTCACTTTTGCCTCATATTCCGGACAGCTCATGAAAATCATTATTAGAAAAGCCAAATCATCAACTGAAATTGTCAAGCCACTAAAGAGACGTCTGTGGCAGTTGAACATGATAAATTTGCATAGTAGATATTTATGGAAAAAGCTTATTTAAACGAGCCTCGAAAGTGAGAATTTTTGAACTGCAAAAATTGAAACATTTCGTGTGTTGTCACACTTTTTGTATGAGTTCTCCAAAAATTTTGTAAGGCTTGTTACGTTTGGCCTGACTTCCTCCTCCCCTTGGAGCGTGATGTAATTTGTGCATGACCTCTAAAACTGGTCTATAACAACAAGTATGAGCAAAGGGTGCTTATCGCGGTCGGTGATTGCACCATTGAATCTAAGCGATCCCTTAGACATCTTGGGCAATGATCGATGACGAACTCAGCTTCACTAGCTACGTTTAGTATCCCTATACAAATGCATAAATGTCTATTGCGGCGCCTTCGAACATGATGTTCAATAGATCTGTTGTAATTGCTAGCAAGCGTAAGCTACTGGTAGGCAAGGCGATTTCCATACTTCCATACGATGCTCGAGGAGGACTTGCAAGCACTCGGCGTCTTCGAACGTCAGATGCTTATTTAGGACGATCTTTGGTGGTGTGCAGGAAAACGGCGTGTGGCGACGAAGAATGAACCACGAGCTCGCCCAACTCTACGACGAACCCAGTATCCAGAAGGTACCCAAAGCTGGAAGGATACGATTGACAGGGCATGTTGCAAGAATGCCGGACAGCAACCCTGCAAAGATGGTGTTCGCTTCGGATCCGGTTGGTTCAAGAAGGCGTGTGGTACAGCGAACTAGGTGGGCGGGTAAAGTGCGCATTCGCCTGGCGAGCGTGCACCCAAAATAATTCGGATGGCGGATTTCCCTCCTAGCGTATTAGGTGCTAAATCCACCTATTGATGGTAAGATTCGCCTCCTAAGCGTAGACGGGCAAACCCGTCAATTGAAATCGAGCACATTGGACTTGAAAATTCGAGCAATCTAAATGTTTACGCCCGACCCACACAATTGCACAACCAATCCGAAGCCGAATGATGGCATCGGAAACGCACACTTAGGCAAATGGTCACGCGGCAAATGGATGGTGGACATGTCAGAGGAATGGAATGAATATTGCAGTATAAAACGCTTTATATATTGCTTTTGTCACTTCTCTCATCAGGCCGTCGATAGGTTCGTAGAGTTAGTACTGGTTTATAAATCGGGAGGTCCTCGGTTCGATTCTGAATAAGCGCGAATATGTATTTTGTTTTTATTTTTTGGTTCTTCAGGCAAATTTATGAAATTCAACCCGATTTCTTGTAGCGAATTATCATAATAGATTCCGGTCCCTGTATTTAGATAATCATTTTGCTTGAGTGACTATCGAAATAAGGTATCGTGTGACAAATGGGTAAAGGAAATCGTATAGAGAGGGTTCTTAAAAAAATAAAATGAATAAGATCTACTATATTTTTCAGATTGTTTCCTACTAAATCTATGCTATATTTAAATTTAATGTTTGTGCCAAAGTTCAAGGTAAATATTGAAAATTTTGGAAACTAGTGGGACAAGTGAAAATATTGTCGTTTTAAATGACTGAACTGAAACTAAAAAAATAACAGTCAGATCTGTGATTTCAAATGGCCTCATTTGTTAGTGTATGAATACACAAAAAATCACACATAAATAATAAACATTTTGTTCTTTTTAAAACAATTTTCTTGAGTAAAGTTATTTATTTAGCAACAATGTTACTTTTATTGAAAGTAATAACATCATCGTAAATCAAACACCATTCTATTTTACCGATTTTCTACTACTCATTTTATATAAAGTTAAGTTATCTCTTTTCTAAGTAATGTATTTATTGCCTTTATCGAGCGGATTTAACCCGGTCAAAAGTGTTAACATTCTTGTACCTACTGAATAAGTCATTATTTGAACCTAGTATCCAAATTCATGCGTCATCCGTTGAAGCCATTCAGAACATTACGATGTACATGTTTTTTTTTAATTTCTTTATTAGTATCATTCCAAACATTACATTCATTTCTTATATCTAGGTGATCTGTGTTAGACAACACTATCATCTTAATTTGGTAAAACAAATTTAAGATTTTATTAACATTTTGTTAACAACATACTACATCTCCCTGGCTCTTCACCCGAAAGGCTTTGGGGTTTCACATATTTCGACATGTTGAATCCAACAAAAATAGTCCGGTTGAAAACCCCGTGTAACACATCGTGACCTTCCCTTGTTAGCTACCCCATATACCCGATTGCTCCAAGGCTCCGCCACAAGAAATTTGCCTTAGACACCAAAATATGAAAAACACAAAAAAAAAAAACAGTAACTGGATTCGAACCCGCAACCTTCGGATCTTTAAACATAAACCCACACTACTCGCCTACCACAATTTCTCATGTGTGGAGTTCTCTACATTACACAACATGGAACCATCTTGTCACGGAGTACAACCTGCAAGAGGAGCAAAATACAACACCCGTTGGACAGCCAAGTGCGAGAAGGGGTGAGATGATATGTTCTATAAATATATTTAAAGTACCAACGCGGTGCTGCGGGAATTTCTTACTTATACCAGAGTCAAAATCTATATGTTTGTATATCTTTATTATCGGCAATGACTTATACATTTGCAGTGGAAATAGAATTTCATGCCGTGCGTGTTGGATTGGGTAATATATTAGGGAGAAACAAATAAACACACTTGACTATAACAGTCGGGCGCTTTATAAGCAGAATTTTATCGTTGACGTTTGCTGATTGATTTACTTTTCATTTATTTACATTTTGGTCTCCTATTAGTCGCATGGTTGGGGACGGTATGAGACTCCTCGAAGTAGGAGACCCAGGGTTTGTGGGATTCGATTCATTTGACGATAAAATATTGTAATCAAACATCTAAGTGTGCATACAGCAAACTGGATTACCGTAATTCTTTTAACAATTACTTATCAAAATAGAGGCCGTTGATAAACTATGTTATCATTTAGCGGGGAGGGGGTATCTAGCCAAAGACCACGGTCCACCCATTTGTGTTTCAAAGAAAATTCCACCATCAACTAAACCTGAAAGGTTTCATTAGCAGTCGGATGGTTCAAATTTAAAAAAAAAGTTTTAAAATTCAATATTTCATATCTTTTTTACCAACAACTTCTAATCGTTGTTGGTAAAAAAGATATGAAATATTGAATTTTAAAACTTTTTTTTTTAATTTGAACCATCCGACTGCTAATGAAACGATTAAGATTTCTATGGAAATTACTATGACAAAATTTGAAAAAAAAATGTTCCCCACATGTTAGTACTGTAATGTTAATACAAAATTATCTCTAAGTGAAAACTAATTCCTCAAACAATAATAAGGAACACTGCAGTAGAAACAAATCTTTTTTGAGCTAATTTTGTTAGGGATTTTTGCAGAAGTTTGTCACACTATAATCTCACATTTCGCTTAATAATAGCAAACCAATTCATAAATATCTCTTCTCCCATTTTTCAAATTTCTGTTTCATTCATGAACAAATGAAACACATGATCATTGGGCGAGCGGGGGGTTATTCGTCAAAACCACAGAAAAGCACGAGGGGGAAGGAGGTGACTGAAAAGTCAGGAAAAATGTTCACGTGGTTTATAGACGACCCCTAAGAAAGATATGGGGATTGGAATTTCAAACTTTTTTTAAATTTAAAACCGCTCTTATTAGCAGTCATTTACATTTACCGTTATATTTTTTTTTTTGTAAAGAAGATGCAATAGTACCAACTGGAATTTACAGAAATTACAATAAGGTTGAATTATCGCACTCAACATTTTACACCAAAGCCAGATTTTCCATATTTTTGGAATTGATATACATAAATAATAATTCTCAAAAAACTTATGTGCACAACATAATCGCAAAATAATGGTGAACGCGTCACGAAATGATTTCTTCAACCCTTAAGTGGATTTTTTGGTGTTGGTGTTCGTTCAGAGGTTTGCCAAGCCGCATAACTATATAAAACTCGTGAAGATCTTTTCCGAACAATATTTTTTCTCCATCCCAGAAAATTTACTTATAATAATAATGCTCAACATATTGTCGATTTAAAGTCATGCTTTAGAGCATTCATGATGTCAAAACTATGTATCATTGCTTGACAGTTATCGAATGAGTGCAATAAAACTTATTTTAATCTGCATTTTATTATGCATATAAAAATAAACACACATTGTTTGAAAATGTATTGGAAAATATGAAGTTGGTGCAGTCCCATATTGAAAAATAAAGGCATACCAGTCTCCATATGAACTTTTAATTTAAATTTCAGCTGCAAACGTGAATTGTGTTCAAGTTTATTATTTTTTGCTGATCATTAGAAGCAAAATTAGTAAGCTATGCGGTTGTGTTAAATATGTCAGGAAGAAATGTAAGGGGTCATCCATAAATGACGTAGCTATTTAGGGGGGAGGGGGATCTTTACGGGGCCCATATAGCCGTAGTGGTAAACGCGGAGCTATTCAGCATGATCAAGCTGAGGGTCGTGGGTTCGAATCCCACCGGTCGAGGATCTTTTCGGGTTGGAAATTTTCTCGACTTCCCAGAGCATAGAGTATCTTCGTTCCTGCCACACGATATACGCAAGCAAAAATGGTCATTGGCACAGTAAGCTTTCAGTTAATAACTGTGGAAGTGCTCATAAGAACACTGAGATGCAGGCTCTGTCCTCTGTTTTGTTTGACTTATAAACTTGGTTTATAAAATGATGATTCAGCTTCAAAACATTCATCAAAATTGAAAAGAAATCTGAGAAATTTTAGATTTTCTTGATAAATGCAATCAAACAGATTTTTCAAAGCTTTAAATGGTTATGTAAATATTATATTATATTCGTGTCTTAATTGATAAATTTATAAATAAACAAAATCAAAGTTTAATAAATAAATTAAAAATCAATGCTTTAACTACTTGGAGTACATTGTTTTCTCATTTGTTAACAAGTCATAAAGTCAGCCGTTTTCAAGACAATAAAATATGCTCTTTTCGGCAAATATTACATGAAACAAGATATTTATACCGTGTATTATGCATTCAATGTTGCAGGAGATCTCACTCAATCAACTCATCGATTTGTTTTGATGTATCAATGCTCTTGATGGAATAGCCTGAATATTAATGAGGACAACAGATTCGAGTGATATCGAAATTGCCCTATCATTCAATTTTATTGATAACTTGGTAATTTGATAATTTTTTATTATTTAACTGTTTCACAACGGTTTATTTTATTATGAAGAAAGATAATGAAGTTCAGCTGAAATATTAATAGAGATAAATAATTTGTATAATAATCGCTAAAATTTTCTAAACATTCCAAATATATCAAGTGTAATCTTTTATATATCTGGCCACTGATTGCCAAATGGATTTGAATTTGGATAATAATTCATTTCGAATTAATATATTGTATTGTTCATTTTCATTGAAATCTATTTCCTAACAAAGAATAATTTAAAAAAAAAACAATCCTTTAATAACGAAATTTTTGTTCTAACTAAAAATAAACTAAAAATATATTGTACCTTAACTCAACAATAACGAGCTTCATCAATCCATTTATTTTTTTTTTCAAATTTTCTATAGTAAACTTGTTTGGCTTGGTGACAACAGCAAAAGTAATACAATTTAGCCTATATGAAACTAGATACCAAAATTATGTAACAGGAACTGTGTTTATTTGAAACTGTTTTCCAAATTACTTTCGAGCGCTACTGTATATCATACTGTTAGATTAGATTATCCTTAAATTTTAATCAGTAATTAATATCAAATTTTGTATTGAACTTCTGAATTCTGGTTTTTTGTTTCAACCCAATCACTGAGGAAAATTAATAAAAATGCAAAGGGGGGGCCTTCCTTAGCCGAGTGGTTAGAGTCCGCGGCTACAAAGCAAAGCCATGCTGAAGGTGTCTGGGTTCGATTCCCGGTCGGTCCAGGTTCTTTTCGGGTTGGAAATTTTCTCGACTTCCCTGGGCATAGAGTATCATCGTACCTGCCACACGATATACGAATGCGAAAATGGCAACTTTGGCATAGAAAGCTCTCAGTTAATAACTGTGGAAGTGCTCATAAGAACACTAAGCTGAGAAGCAGGCTCTGTCCCAGTGAGGACGTCAATGCCAAGAAGAAGAAGAAGAAGAAGAAGAAGAAGAAGAAGAAGGGGTGGGGGTGCTTGATATGCTACGTATTTTCCAAGGGGAAGTATCAGCATTTGTGACGAAACGGTTCGAGAGGGAAGGGGGGTGTAAAAAATCAGTGAAAAATGCTACGTTATTTATGGACGGCCCCTAATAGAAAATTATAAACATTTGTATGAAAGAAAAACTTCAAAGTTTGAGCGCTATTTTCTCAGTGCCTACTTTTTTCAATATGGGCCTTTACGGACAGCATAAGTTGTTCTTAGAAAAACTTTCTTATCGAAAATGTCTCTGAAATTTTGTCCCGAACTACTAATTCTTATCACAATTCATAGATAGTCAAAATTAAAAATGATAAAAAAAAGATTATTGCGTTATATAAAAATGAAATTTTGTTTTCATATTTTTCATGATAAAAAAAATCAGTATATATGTTCTCTTGACTTCTCCAAACGGTTTACTACAATCTCCCCACTGAACGTTCTGTTCTAAAATCAACATATCGGTGCCATAATTCTTAAAATAAATTGCTTGCAAAAACTAATAGCCAATTTGCAGAAGTTGTTCTTGAGTCAAAATGATCGATTCATCTATAGAAAACTCTTTTACTATTATACTAAAACCATGGTTAAAATTTAATCCCATATATGGGGCACGGTTTCTTATAATCGGCTCATTCTGGGTAGCATTCATCAGCATTGGATCGATATTTTTTATCAATGTGAAAGTAGAACCGTGATCTTGTTTTCTTTGAATAGCACCAGCAAAAGATTCCACAGAGTTTCCATGTTTTAAAGACTATTCATTTTATAAAGAGGACACCTTGTTTATGCTATATCTTTTTTATCATGTATATAAAATCCCAGAGTTTTCTGTCTGTCAGTAACGCTTTGAAAGGTTTCATTGAGCAGCATACAACAGCAATTTAAGAGCACAACAACAGTCAAATTAAGAGCACTGCAAAAGTCCATTTGAATGTAACAACATTACAATAGGGTCCTAAAGCCCTGTCCCAATTTTAGTGCCAAACGCTTACGTTCAGGCCAAAAACACATGTTTACTCAATTTTTTAATTTTTTAATTTTTTTTTCATTTGTTTAAGTACAAAAAACATTTTTTTATGTTCTTATAGATTTTGTCACACTCCTTGATTTGAACTCAAATTTCGGGTGTATTTTGTTTTCCGTGTCCCTTCCGAAATGTCAGATAGCAACAACCCCAGTGTTAAAACTAAAACCCCTGTGATATTTTTGTCGACTAAGCGAACGTCAAACATGATCTCAAGTGTCAAGGTTCATTTATGGATCCAATTTTGAAATTAAAGTTTAAATATGATATATCCGTTATTTGAGCGAGAAAAATTGCTAAAGTAGTTGCAGTAATATGATCTTTCGTGTTATTAAATGAAAACAAGATTTAATTAACCATTTTAGGACCCTATTGCAAATTGTGGAGCACTATAACAGCTATTGCACAGGGTGTTCTAGAGTTTTCCGGAGCTTTGTCCTTCCTAATTCGTATAAAAGTCACGATCTTTTTATCATTGTAGTTTTCCGGTTTTATGAACTTGGACGGTAATCAAAATGTAAACAAACCAACTTTATGCTGTTCGACCGCACTTAAATACCGATGCAAGTTGAAAATGTGATTCATTACGGGTTTCGTCATTTCAATATAATGTTCAAAAACAAATAAGATATTTGCAAAGGAAAGATAAACATGATTGTGGGCCGAATAATCTAGTTTTTTTATTTACACAACCTTCTTGAGTCGATGTTCCATGGTTCGATATCGACTTATGAAGGCAAAATAAAAATATTTTTTAATGGTAACTATAATGGTCCCCTAAAAGAGCTTTCCAAAGCATTCCTGTTCGATGACTCGATATATTCATTAGTCGATAGTCCCCTAATTACAATTCGATTCGTTTTAAATCGTTGACGATCGCCATCGCAGCACAAAGATCTATACAGAAATTGTAGCACTGGTTAATCGGGATTTAATAGAATATTCTAGAATTTTCAGTCAGATTCTTCTCTCTAATTTATAGAAGCTTCTGGAACTTTTGAAATATTTCACAACAGCATTTAAGGCTGTAATTATTTCAGATCAGAATAACGGCACTATAACAATGGAGTATGGTTAGAGCATAAATTTGGGCGATTTTGCGTTCATAAATATCATGCGTGTCTCAGCTTATTATTCATACACCAATGGCATATTAATCAACAGAGAAATTTCTCTGTCCATGTTATCATTTTGCAATTGAACATAAACATTATTAATCTTTGAAAGAGGTTTTTGCTTGAAAATTCTTATGGAACGTGACTAGCCACGCTGGGTTAGCTAGTTTATCAATGAAATCATAATCGGTATTCTGTGCATCGTAATACTATTATTTTCCTCTTATATGGAAATATAAGATCTTACAAAGAAGAACAAAGAAGTTTCGACAAAAACTTCCTAGAAAAGATGTTCTTCAAACTTAAACAATATTTTTCACATACCAAAAATCCGAATTTTTATGAATGAATTGTGTTTTGGTATACTCAACTATTATACTTGGCTCCAGACCTACCAATCTTTGACCATTCTAAACATTGTTCCTTATTCGTGTGAATTATAATTATTTTGATGGCTTTTTTGTAATAACACCATCGTGCAATAATATAATAGTCTAACGATACTGTATACAGAAAACCTGATATATTGATATATTATAAAGATATAGCATGCACAAGGTGTCCACTTTATAAAATGAACAGTCCTTAAGTAAGTTCTACAATAGAGAATGTGGCTACTCTGGTAGGTGATAAATTATTATGAATATACATTAAACTTGTTCAACATACGATGATTACCGCTTTAAAGGAGACTTGACTGTATATCTTTATTTTGCTGGGGATAACACATGTTCACATGTTTATCAACAGCATGAGCAATCATGCATATGAAACGTAAAACCACATCGACTTTGGTTACTCTTCACTTCAGTGGTAAGTTTGGAGCAGTAGATACACAGTGTGCTAGTCGATCCGATGATTATGGTTCGAATCTGGTTTGCACCCTTTCGGTTTTTTGCGTATTTCCATACTTCCAATACATGCACTTAAAAGAGGCATATGTGTGGAAGTTTTATTTTTTAATACATGTGTTGGTGATGCACGCACATGAAAAAAAATACACATGCGACATCAACCAGGATCGATCCATGGTCATGAGCGTGAGAACCAAATACTATACCACAGCACTAAACCCGCTTGTTGGTATGCGTGCTGCAAAAAGCATATCAACTTGTACTTCCCCATTTGTACCGTAAAAACTGCTCGACTCAATGACCGGATTATCTGCCTATCAATAGACGCTCAAAAACGTCATGTCGCTCAGAAGAACACTTTTCCGCCATCAATAGACGCAGAAAACGCCTATAATGACGGTTTCAACTTTTGGGTGTGGGGCAGAACCGAGGCGCTAGGAGTTTTTGCAACGACGTGCGCTTAGGATGATAATTGGCGGAATATGTGAAAACGGTGTATGGAAGAGAAGACTGTACCATGAGCTTGTGCAGCTATACGGTGTACACAGTTTTTAGAAATTCGCTCAAGCAGGAAGAGTACAATGGGCGGCGCACGTTGTGAGAATGCCGGACAATAATCCTGCAAACATATCCCGAATCCGGCCGATACAAACAAAGAGGGGCGCAACGAGCTAGGTGGTTTGAAAAAGTGTAGCAGGATCTTGAAAGTGTGGGACGATCGAGAAACTGGAGGAGTTTGTTGGCGTAACATTGTAGCGCTGGTCATGTCTTGAAGCACGCAGTGCCATCAAAAGGAAGATACAGTTAGTAATAAAATAAGGTTGACTTCATTGGTCTAGTCACTTAATATGAATATTGAAATAAAGAATAAGAAATTGGATATAAAGTTTAGCATGGAAGCAAGAAAAGGTCGACGAATTTGTGGAACATGCAGCATGGAGAGCCAGGGCCCGCTAGGTTTTTCTGTTCCTTTTTTCGTACAGACAATTTTAATATAATGTTTTATAATAGAGCTCTTACTGAATGTTACCTTGTAAAACAGCCTTCTGGATCGTAGTGCAATGTCAAACAATTTCAACGACTCACACCACATCACGTACGATGAATTGCTCTTCGTGAGAATGAAAATGCTGAGAAACTTGTTAGTAGACTAATCACGATTATCATCACTATCAGTATCTCCACCACCATCATCACCATCATCATCATCATCGCCATACTGGAGTACAACACAGCAGGATAGATGGATGGATGGAATTAGATCGGGTGCGATAAGTAAGCACGAGCTCATGTCGTAATCATCTACGAAAATGACGACGAACGGCCCATTATCCTTCTCTCCAGCCTTATATAGCCAGTCCTTGCTCAGCCCGCCATTCGACACACTAATTTAACACGCAAACGAAACCCGAAGTAAGTAGGTATGGGAGGGTGGCCTACGTGTCTCTTTTCACTGCGCGTAATGTTGAAGTGCGTGGGCCTTCCTTAGGCGAGTGGTTAGAGTCCGCGGCTACCAAAGCAATGCCATGCTGAACGTGCCTGGGTTCGATTCCTGGACGGTCCCAGTTCTTATAGTTATGAACATTTTCTTGACTTCCCAGGGAATAAAGTATCAACGTACCTGTCACACGAACTCCGAATGCGGCAACGGAAACTTTGCCAAGGAAAGCTCTCAGTTAATAACTGTGGAAGTGCTCTTGGAGCATTAAACTGAAAAGCAGGCTCTGTCCCAGCTTGGACGTAATGCCAAGAAGAAGAGAACGTTGAAGTACAGCATCCAAGACTGCATCAAACTTCATTGTAATCATCATGAGTATCATGAGCCAGACTATTGTGTGGAGCACTTGTACCACAGCATCGGGGGGGCGGAAGCTAGCGCACCCGGATTTGTTCGTCCAACCGGAAGACCTACCCGGAAGATGGCGTTAAAAATTAGTTTAATTAGTGGAGCATTCTTCCTCACTTCCATGAACGGGAGCATATCTTCGCTGGTGACGCCACGCGCAGTGAGGAAATTCGCCTTGCAACGCATTTTGGTCTGGTGGAGCAGTGGGAGATAATAGGAAGGGCAAAATTATCGACTTCAATCAACAGAGTGGGTACTTGCGTGGTGCTTGCTGATTCTTGAAAATCTTGTTGGTGTTAAACTTGAAACTTTTTTACGATAACGAAATTAACCATTATTTAAAAAAGTTATACATATCATCACAAAGTATGGCAGGCCTTTTTAAACTTCCATAACACTGCAGAAAATTGTTTGTCCCAAGTAACAGAATTTTGCTATTTACTCAATTTAGTGGTGCTAAATCCTTTGCCGTTTTAAAATATACCATATTCAAAAATATTTTATCTGCTGTTGAAAATGCATTATTCGACGATTTCAGTCAAGAAACCGAAGTATTCCAGTTTGTATGGCGATTTCATCCAGGGAATTTCGATGGACTTGAATTTTTGTATAGTACTACTTATCTTCAATGTAATTTCCCTGAACGCCAGTTCCCCTGATGACCCTTTTCCCCGAATGATTCGGGGTGATGTAGTTTAAAAATGTACCAGAACAGTCTTCAGTAACATGGTGGCAAACAGAGAGAATGATAAGCAATCAAATGGTGCAATGGTCATTCTAGGCATACAACGCAAATTTGTAGAGAATGGTGAAACACGAAGAATCGCAAATCAAATAATGAAGGGTGTATATCAGATGACCGGTTCATTTAGCACCCTGATATGGATGAAGTTATGACGAGTACTAATTTTTTCGGAGTATGATTTTTTCGGAGAAGCTGCCTACTAATTGACATCTTATATCCCAAACTTATTTTCTTTGTTGATAAAATAATTAGGCCGAAGAAATTTTATATGGAAGGTTTCGGTTCCCCAAGGATCGGAATATTTTTGAAACCAGAAGAATGATAATCAATTACGACACAGATTCTAAAAATAAAAGATTTTTTTGAGAACTGGCACAAAAAATTGAGAAACAAACGATTATTGCGATTATTGCGTGATTGCAATTTGCATATTTTTTTGCGGGGATAAAATTAAACTGCTGGTAGAAAGGTTAACTGAGAGCTTTATTTTCCAATGGACCATTTTTGCATTCGTATATCGTGTGGCAAGTACAAAGTTACTCTATGTTCTGGGAAGTGCCCCTTCTGGGATTATTTTAACATCTAGTCGTTGTATTTATCAAAACATAATTTGACCTCTAAAATTGTTGCGACCCCTCTTTTAGAGATTGGAAAAGAGGTTGAAGTGTATCTTGCACTCCTCAATAAGGTTAAAGGTGCTTGTAGAATGATTGTTGAGACAATTTAATGTTCAGACTATAAAGTTAAGTGTATTGAATTTTCATAAAAATCAATTCGCGAAAACCAGACGCTATTCGGGGGGCATTATTTGGTATTGAAAGTTGAATCCATTTGCCAAATTATTTTTCTCAAATTCCCTCCAAACAGCGTCAGCTAAAAACGCGATTTTATTCAATACCAAGCTTCAAACATTTAATCATCCCAGAATCATAAATCCACCGACCAATCCGAAAGCGAATGGATGATATATTTCTCCGCCGCGCGAAGCCTTCCCATCCAATGGAATTGTCCTTTCGGAGAACAAATCATTTGTTCTCGTATTCGGAAGAACGCTGCACTGTCATAGTTATCGCCATGACTTATTTTCCAAACCATTTCCCACCGTACCGCTGCTGTTGCTGTCTGCTGGCAAAGAAATCTCCGACTATGCTTTTCCGTGAAGCACAGTTTTTCCAACTTCCGATCCCATACCCGTTTTTCGTTTTAGACGAATGAAATGGAACAATTGCAGCCATTTGTTGGTTCCTTGCATGAACTAGAAAACGATTCCTCCACCAACTTTACGGTCTGGAAATTATTGCAACTAATAATGGACGCCGTTTGACTGGTCTCATATGTCACTTCTGCGCTCAATGACAGCCAATTGTGAAGTTTAAACTTGAAGGAAATCAATTGTGCTTTAGAGAACGGGAGTCGACCCAACTACTCTTCGAATCCTCAGAATTCTGATCCTCCCAATCTATTCCTCCCGATTGAATAATCATCCACTTCCTTTCGCAATTCCAGGAAAATTGTTGCACAAATAACGTCTTGAAGTAGCACGGAACTATCTCCTGTTCCATTGTGTCATTTTTTCACGGAAGCTCTGATCTATTCTCATATTGCTTTGGCTTCTTGGGCTGAAATAGCCACCATGGTGGCAAGTCGACGGACGGCAAACGACGAGCAATTCCTGCTTGCCATATTTCATCTCCAATGCAATAAAGCACGGGACCCCTCGTTCGAGTTCCCCCAGGAGCGACACCAGCATCGGGAAAGAAATCTGAATGAATGAATGTCCTGGCTTCCCCTCGCGGGCGCACTACAACTTATCATTTTCGTGTCCCCATGACCTGCCCGACATGGATTGAATGACAGGGGAAATCACTCCATATATATATTGCCAACAAGCCACTTCCTGGACTTGCCTCTACACCTACCAACCGAAAGGAGCGGAATTCCGGACCGATTATGGAGGATTGCTGCATTTCTATGCATATGGATGTTTATCGATAATTATAATTATAAATTATAATGGGCATAAAGTGTCTGATAAAGGACCTTCTGAAAAACTTTACCGGATACCCCAACTTTTCAAGGGGTTAGGACTCTGAGCTATCTGTGAAACAAGCACTACATGTTCACTAGCGCTGACTGGTGGCAAAATTTTGAATCTACTGAATCGATCGATCTCAAAATTTAGAATCTACCGACATGAATCCTTAATTTGCTGAACAACTTTGCCTAAGAAACCATACTTCTAAGGAGAAGTCAGGTTCCTAAAGTATCTGCGAAACAAAAACAACATGCTCACTATTGCCGCCTGGTGACAAAACTCTGTATCAATAGGACAATTGCATGTTGGCACTTGACTCACTGAACATCTTTATTAAAGATGTAAATCTTCCGAATAATAATGATCTTGGAGTATTGAGCATGAACATGAGCTTGTACAGGTTGGTAAATGCTGGCACGCCATGTCCATTGGTACCTCGGGTACCTGAAATAGACTCCTTTGAGGTCCTTAGCCTTCTGCCCAACAACTCGTATCCCTACCTTTTCACGGTACTGCCCGGGGTACGAACAACAATATCTGTTCCCCATGACATCGTCCGAGTGCCATAGAAGGAATCTAAGCTAAACTGTGCACTTTGGCTCTCCGAACGTTTAGAGGGAATAGTCCTTGGGAAATCTTGGGGGTTGGTGGCAGGCCCTACAGCCTCTACAATACAGCCCAAGCCACAACGTCAAGATTATCATAGGAGATTTGAATGCTCAGTTTGGCCAGGAGGAGGAGTTCAGACCGACGATTGGAAAGATCAGCGACCACCGGCTGACAAACGAGAATGGCCTACGAAATAAAGATTTCGCTGCCTCCATGAAGATGGCCATTTGTAGCACCTATTTCCAACACAGCCACTCGTATCGGTACACCTGGAGATCACCACTGCAGATAGAATCGTATACCAACCACGTTTTGATCGATGGTTATCACTTTTCCGACCGATGTCAGAACCTATCCGTCATCAACGATGAACAGTACCGAAGCCCGCCTCGGTGCAACCTAGCACGACTGAAACAAACAGAGGTTGTCAATGCGTACGCGCAGCATCTTGAGGCAGCGTTGCTAGATGAGTCGAAAACAAAGTACCGTAATTCGGGGTGTAGTTGATCAGCGGGGAGAAGTTGATCATTCCTGTACCCACATGTATAGACTGTTATAAGAGCTATAACCCGATTTCAATTATCAAAATTTCTGAGTAGTGGCATTACCTGATAGCTACTCTTGATTTTCATAAATTCGGTTTGGCATTCAGGGTAATTATTTCATGGAAAAACAGATTTTTTAAGAAATGTTTGATGAACTGTTGAAGGGTTCTTCTCCAAACAATCGACTATTTCCACGACTATACAAAGCTACAATTTTAATAAACTGTTTCATACATTCCAGATATGTTCTGTTTACCCAGTTTTGAATTTGTATGGAGGATACAAATTCTTTTTTTTAGAGAAAAAATGATCTTTTTGCAAGAGGGTTGCTAATTTCAAAGAAAATTGCCTACCTTTAGGCGTTTAATGTGGTGTAATATGTAATCCACAACTTTCAATTAAAAAATTAACCGATTTATCAATAAGTTGTAAGATTTTTGAGTCTTGATTCAGATTCAGAGACCCCAAATTTAGTGAACAGCATATTTTTTTATTTTAGGAAACCTATTGCAGTAATTGATCAACTTCACCCCGGAATCATAAACACCACTTTTTGATATCTAAAAAATGTTTTCGTTATTATGATACTAATTCGTCAAAACTTCGTTTGTATAATTCGGTAAACATTCAACCAGTACAGGTTTTAAAAATATTTAGATGATAATACATGCATCCCGCTAGGAATTGTAGCACAGAATCGCTCAAAAGTGATCAACTTCCCCCCAGTTTACGGTACATGCTGGTAGATGGAACTGAGCGTGACAGGGTCCGCCTAGGAAGCAGATATATAACATTTTGGAATCCAAGATGGCGCCCTAGAAAACAAGATGGCGATTTCCAGTCCATGAAAATCATTGTATCTCAAGATCCTGATAATTTAGAAGCATGATTTTTTCTACAAGTTTGTCCAAGTTGAAAATTGCTATCAATCAAACTTTATGGAATCAAATACAGCGCCCCATAAAACAAGATGGCGACTTCCAGTCCATGAAAATCATTGTATCTCAAGATCCTGATCATTTACTTACTTACCTACTTACTTATTTGGCTTTACATCAATTATCTTGATAAAGCCTCGCCAACAATATTTCGCCAATTCCCTCGGTTCATGGCCGCTTCTCTCCATCCTCGACTGTGACCCACGCTCTCCATGTCCTGGTGTACCTGGTCAATCCACCTAGCTCGCTGCGCCCCACGCCTTCTTGTTCCGACCGGATTCGTGGCGAACACCATCTTTACAGGGTTGTTGTCCAGCATTCTTGCAACATGCCCTGCCCAGCGTATCCTTCCAGCTTTAGCTACCTTCACGATACTGGGTTCGCCGTAGAGTTGAGCGAGCTCGTGGTTCATCCTTCGCCGCCACACGCCGTTCTCCTGCACACCGCCGAAGATCATCTTTAGCACTCGGCATTCGAAACCCCCAAGAGCTTGCAAGTCCTCCTCGAGCAAAGTCCACGCCTCATGCCCATAGAGGACTACCGGTCTTATGAGCATTTTGTACATCGGGCATTTGGTGCGGGGGTGAATCTTTCTTGACCGCAGTTTCTTCTGGAGCCCATAGTAGGCACGACTTCCGCTGATGATGCGCCTTCGTATTTCCCGACTAACATTGTTGTCAGCCGAGGTAGACGAGCTCGTCCACCACCTCGAAGGTATCCCCGTCTATCGTAACACGGCTTCCTAGGCGGGCCCTGTCGCGCTCAGTTCCGCCAACCAGCATGTACTTTGTTTTCGACGCATTCACCATTAGCCCGACTCTTGTTGCTTCGCGTTTCAGGCGGGTGAACAAATCTGCCACCGTTTCAAATTTTCTCCCAATAATATCCATGTCGTGAAAATCGTGCATCGACTGTTAAGTCCGGCTCTCCGCATGACACCTTCAAGCGTAATATTGAACAACAGGCACGAAAGTCCGTCGCCCTGTCGTAGTCCCCGCCGAGACTCGAACGAACTGGAGTGTTCGCCCGAAATCTTCACGCAGTTTTGCACACCGTCCATCGTTGCTCTGATCAATCTTGTGAGCTTCCCGGGAAAGCTGTTCTCGTCCATACTTACCTTACCTTCTAAATGATCATGATCTTAAGATATGACAATGACTTTTATGAACCGATTTTATGACAATGATTTTTATGAACCGGAAGTCGCCATCTTGTTTTGTAGGCCGCCATCTTGGATTTGAAAATGTTTAATTGACAGTGTGTACGCCAATAATTAATGAAGTTATGTTGCGAGTGCCACCCTAGCGCGTGGTCACTCATTCTCTGTTTTCGTCCACCACTATTACACACAGCTGATCTAGGTATTGCTACCGATCGCTTCCCGATCGTCATCACTCTAACCACCTCTACGGGGTAGAGATAGCAGAAAGATAGATACCCAAACAGTTAAAAATATACCTCCGCCGCGATCGGTACTTACCTCGTCAAATAAATACGTTGTCGTTTCCACTTCATTGGTATGTCTGTTACCGAAAAATACCAATGAAGTGGAAACGATTAAGAGAACGGTGATCAAAACCACAGCAAGATAAATACGTTGTGTATTACTTTCGAGCTGAATAAAGTGTCGTTTAGTTGTTTCTATTAAACAAAGTGTTTTGCCGATAGTGATCGTATCACCGCGGACCTTCCGGGACGTTATATGTGCGTAAACATAATTGGTCCTTCGAGCCGGATCATACGCGGTGTCGATAATTTCGCGCGAGTTTTTTGAACCGACGGCGGTTGAGACGGCATTTATTGCCAGACAATTAGTGTAGTGCAGTGAAGTGAAGAATAAAATCCTCGCCATCGCGCTGAGTCGGTGAAAAATTCGATGGTGGAAGGTGAATGCTATTGCTGCTGGAAATCGAAACGCGAGGATTGCTGAGACGGATTGACTGTCTATCTAGGACTGGCGGATCTAGGACGGATAATTCGATTGGACTGGGATCGGATTGAAAGACATCGCCAGATAACAGGACTCAGGGAAGTACAAATTGCATGTGTAATCTGTGGCGAATTGCATGACGAACGCCACTGTGGGTTGCGTAGCCATTGCACGGCTATTGATAATAAAGAGATTTGCATGCGAAATTGTGTATTTGGCTTTATTTTGTGGATTGGTCCCTGTGGTCTTAGATTTGCTGTCCTCAATTGACTTGAATTGCTCATTAGTTAAATTCGTTCGTTCGTAGGTTCGTTCGTCTCGCGGCGCGTGGAACGTTGAGTCGATTCGCAGTCAGCAGTGCAGTTTTACAGTGTGGCAGTGAATAATGCGGTGAAAGTGGACAGTGCAAACGAACTCCTCAGTGCTGTGAACATTAACTTTTATCAGTGACTTTAGTGTACGGTAGTGAATAATGACGGACGATTTGCGAAGTTTATTCAAACGTGAGAAGCGCATACGGAACAGTTTGGACTCTGTGGCTTCGTTTGTGCGTGACTACCAGGAAAAGCGTGATAAAGATGAGGTGGAAGTTCGTTTGCAGCTGTTGGAAAGTGCATTTAACGAATTTCATGAAGTGCACGAGAAGATCGATGTGGTGCTGGATGAAGCCGACGAAGACCAGGAAGAAGACCCTGAGGAGTCGGGAAGAGAGCGTCAAGAACGACTGGAGCGTTCATCGAAGAAGCGAGAAGATGAAAGTGCTGCCGTTTTCAAGGATGTGGAGAATTGCTACTGCAAGGCCAAAGCTGCGTTATTGAAGTGGCACGGATATGGACAGGGGGCCCAGATAGCCGTAGCGGTAAACGCGCAGCTATTCAGCAAGACCAAGCTGAGGGTCGTGGGTTCGAATCCCACCGGTCGAGGATCTTTTCGGGTTGGAAATTTTCTCGACATCCCAGGGCATAAAATATCATCGTACCTGCCACACGATATACGCATGCAAAAATGGTCATTGGCATAGTAAGCTCTCAGTTAATAACTGTGGAAGTGCTCATTAGAACACTAAGCTGAGAAGCAGGCTCTGTCCCAGTGGGAACGTAACGCCAGTAAGAAGAAGAAGGATATGGACAAATTCACATACCTCCGATCGTCGCTGTCTGGGGAAGTACTCCAAGAGGTTTGTTCCATCGAGCTTTCCGCTGCGAACTACTCAGTCGCATGGGACGCACTGGAAGAGCGGTATCATAACCGAAAGCTGATCGTAAAATCATATCTCGATGCGATCTTCGGTATTGAAGCTATGCGACGGGAGAGCTATGAATCGCTGAGCCAGCTCATCAGCGAATTCGAGAAAAACCTGCAGATGTTGCAGAAGATGGACCAGAATACCGAAGGCTGGAGTACGATGCTGGTGTACATGGTTTGTTCGAGGCTCGATAGCACCACACTGCGATTTTGGGAAGCGTCGCATAATTCGAAGGAAGTACCAACCTATCGAAACTTAATTACCTTCCTGAAGAATCACTGCGCCGTTCTCCAATCCGTTGGCTCAAGCAAACCCCCCACTGTCGAGATGAAGAGACCGAAGATGAGCGTGAGTCATCCGTCGACCACAGGTGGTCGTTGCTGCTTTTGTTCCGAACCGTTCCATCCAGCGTTTCTGTGCAAAAGGTTCCAGAAGATGAAGATAGCCGAGCGATATGATGCAGTGAGGAAGAACGGATTGTGCATGAACTGTCTGTCATCGGGTCACTTGGCGAGGAGCTGCAGTAAGGGATTCTGCCGTCAATGTGGAAGAAAACATCATACTCTGCTTCATGCCGAAGCAAACAGTACCAATAAATCCTCCGTTCCACCGACGAACAAGAAACCCCCAAGTGAACTTCAACCGCAAACACAGCAAGCACAATCGGGCACACCAACACACCAGACAGCATCCACCACAAACCATAACGAACCTTCCACTTCATTATCAATTGTCCAAAAACATTCGCAAAACACCAACCCACAGCTCGTCACAGATCAATCGAACACATTGCAAAACACTGTATCCCTCCCATCGCACACGAAAACTTCTTCGCCACAAATTCTCCTATCAACTGCCATGGTGCAGATATTTAATGATGCCGGGCGTACGATGCTGGCCAGAGCGCTTTTAGATTCATGCTCGCAGTATTGTTTCGTCACATCCGATTTTTGTCGTCGAATGAACCTCAAGGAGTTCCCGAATTATCTCACGGTCAAGGGAATCGGAGGATCATCAAACGTCTCCAACAAGGCAATTAGCGGCTTGGTCAGGCCGCGCTTCGCAAGCATCTCTAACTTCGAGGAAGAAATGCGATTCAACGTCTTACCGAAGATGACGATTCCACTCCCATGTGAAGGTTTCGACATCAGCCAGTGGAATCTGCCAGATCACATCGTGCTAGCGGATCCAGATTTCTACCAAACGTCGGACATCGGTGCTGAATACTACCTCGACCTGCTGCAAGAGGGAAGATTCCGACTGAGCGACGATGGGCCTACCTTCTAGAATACGGTGTTTGGGTGGATTGTGTCAGGCTGCGTTACTGATTCTGGAACAACCGTACCAGTGACTTCCACAACGTTGTGTTCTACAGCAGATCTCCAAGAGCAGCTCACGCGATTTTGGGAGCTTAAAAGCTGCCGCCATACGAGCACGTACTCAGTGGAAGAATCCACATGTGAAGAAATCTTCCGGCAAACTACTGTCCGGGACAGTAACGGCCGTTTCGTGGTGACGTTGCCAAGGAAGCAAAACATCATTGAGCGATTGGGAGATTCCAGATAGAGCGCAGAAATGAGGTTTGCGAGCCTGGAAAGGCGATTCGCTCAAATCCGCAGCTGAAGAAACTGTATTTGGAGTTCATGGCGGAATACGAGTCGATGGGTCACATGGAGAGAGTAAGCGAAGAGGAGTTGGCTGGATCGGTGTGTTATTACTTGCCGCATCACGCCATATTGAAACCGGACAGTACTACTACAAAGCTGCGCGTAGTGTTTGACGCTTCGTGCAAAACCACGTCCGGCATTTCGCTCAACGACGGAATGATGGTCGGCCCTGTAGTTCAAGACGACCTCGTTTCGATTCACGCTCGATTTCGCTTGCACCGGATCGGCATTGTGGCCGATGTAGCAAAAATGTATCGGATGATCAACATGTGCCCTCGAGACCAGAAGTTGCAGCTGATTTTGTGGAGGAAGTCTTCGGAAGAGCCGATCCAGATCTATCAGTTGACGACCGTTACATACGGTACCGCGTCGGCTCCGTTTCTCGCAACGCGCTGCTTGGTGCAGCTGGCCAAGGACGGAGAATCAACTCATCTGACCGCAGCAAAGATTGTACGGAAGGATTTCTTCGTCGTTACTGGAGTCGACAACCCCGAAGAAGGCAAGCAACTGATTGAAGAGATGACCAATCTGACCGATTCGGCTGGATTCACTTTACGTAAGTGGAACTCCAACTGCGAAGAAGTACTCAGCGATCTGCAACCGCATCTGCGTGATGAGCGAACGGTTCTCGAAATGGATTCGCCACCACCAACTGCCACCGTGAAGACATTGGGCCTCGTCTGGTGTCCGAATTCCGATGACTTCAACTTCACCGTTCCTAAGTGGAGTAGTACGTCGATCGTCACGAAGCGTATCGTCATTTCCGATGCGTCCAAGCTATTCGACCCGTTGGGTTTGGTGGGTCCTGTAGTCGTCGAAGCCAAGATTTTCATTCAGACCTTGTGGAAACTGCAAGTGAGCTGGGACGAGCCTCTTCCAGAAAATCTTCAAACGTTTTGGTTGGAGTATCGGAGGAATGTCAGTTCGCTGGAATCCATCTGCATTCCACGATGGGTCGGTTATTCCGAGATTTGCACTTCGTTCGAATGGCATGGGTTTTGCGACGCTTCAGACAGTGCTTACGGTGCATGCTTGTATCTCCGAAGTACCTCCCATGACGGCACCGTCCGTGTCCAGCTAATGATGTCAAAATCGAGAGTTGCGCCGCTGGAGGACTTGAAGAAGAAGAAACGCAAGCTGTCCACTCCTCGTCTCGAACTGTCGTCCGCTCTTCTGCTCAGTCACTTGTACGAGAAGGTCAATCAGGCCACTCAGTTGGCAATTCCGTCGTATTTCTGGACCGATTCCAACATCGTAAAGTTTTGAATTGCGTCCACACCGTCACGATGGCAGACTTTCGTCGCGAATAGGGTGTCCGAGATCCAGCATCTGACAAGGGGTGGCGTCTGGAATCATGTTGCAGGAATCGAGAACCCGGCTGACGTTCTTTCTCGTGGTATATCAGCTGCCCAGCTTGAATACCAATCCCTCTGGTTTAACGGACAAGTTTGGCTGCATCAAGGTCGGAACTTCTGGCCTGAGGAGTCTGCAGTTACCGTGGAGCAACTTGACCCAGCATCGTTAGAAGAACGAAAAACGGTAGCCTTGCCGCTACAAGCAATTCCTCCTAGCGAAATCTTTTCGCTACGCTCGTCACTGTCGTCACTTGTTCGTCTTGTAGCTTGGATTCGCCGATTCCGCCATAACGCCCAGAGAACCAACCAGAACTCCAAGAAGACTGGGTTTATCAGCTCGCAAGAGTACGACGACGCACTGCTACAGTTGGTGCGGCTGTCTCAACTGGAATGCTTCCCGCAGGAGATAGCAAGCTTGTCCCGGGAGGATCAGGTGAAAGATTCTTCCAGAATATCGGCATTGAATCCCAAGCTCAGAGATGGAATACTCCGCGTTGGCGGCCGGCTGCAGAACGCAGCAGTTTCGGAAAACCGGAAGCATCCAATGATCATCGACCACCGTCATCCCCTCGGTCCGATGATAATCCAGCACTACCATCTGAAGATGCTTCATTCCGGACAGCAAGTGGTTATCGCCAGCACCAGAGAAAGATTCTGGATTTTGAACATCCGGAAGCTTGTACGAAAGGTCCTTCACGAATGTGTCACCTGTTTCCGAACGAGACCAAAATGCCAGGAACAGCTAATGGCAGAGCTGCCGCCGGAAAGAGTAAATCCGGCACCGCCACTCCTCAAGGTTGGAGTGGATTATTGTGGACCATTCCTGGTCTCGTACCCTCATCGTCGCAGCCCTCCTGTGAAATGCTTTGTAGCCGTATTTGTGTGTCTAGTGGTCAAAGCCGTCCATGTCGAGCTAGTCAGCGATCTTACAACTGAGGCATTCCTGGCAGCTCTGAAGCGCTTCACCGCCCGTCGAGGTCGCCCAGCGTTGATCATGTGCGACAACGCCAAGAATTTCGTCGGAGCCAAGCGAGAACTTCGACAATTGTTGAACCTATTCGAGCAACAGCAGTTCCAGAAGGCCGTCGCCTGCAACGCCGCAGCTGAGCAGATTGAATTTAAATTCATCCCTGCCAGATCGCCCAACTTTGGTGGTCTATGGGAAGCAGCCGTGAAGAGCTTCAAGATCACCTTCAAGAAGATTATTGGAACGCGAACTTTGCTGTACGACGAAATGCAGACGGTACTCACGCAGGTTGAGGCGGTGTTGAATTCCAGACCGCTCACTCCAATCAGCAACGATCCAGGAGACTTTGAAGCGCTCACACCTGGGCACTTTTTAGTTCAACGATCATTAACCGCTATCGCCGAACCTGATTTGGAAAACATCCCGGCCAATCGTCTCTCCGTCTAGCAGAAGGCGCAAGATTACACGCAGAAGCTGTGGAAGAAGTGGACTACACTGTACCTTTCCGACTTGCACAACCGGACGAAGTGGACAAGGCAACGTGACAACATCGCCGTTGGAACAATGGTTTTGTTGATGGACGAGCGGCTTCCACCTTTGAAATGGAGCCTCGGCCGTGTTACTGAGGTTTTTCGAGGGTCGGACGATAACATCCGAGTGGTAGACGTGCGCACCAGCAATGGGGTCTTTCGAAGAGCAATTTCGAAGATTTGCGTGCTCCCGATCAGGGACAACGCAACGTCGTCAAACGAAGGGGCATAACTCGCCTCCACCGGTGGTGCTTCGGCATCCGCGGAGGTCCACGTGGCCTCCGCATTCCAGTAAGTCTTTGTATTTATCAAGTATTCAAAAAAGTAATCGAATTCTCATACCCCATAGCCGCTGTTCTACCCGGTCCCGGGACTCCGGGACATTCCGTCGTCCGAAGTCAACCATCGTTCGTCCAAGATCTTGTTTCTAAGTCCCATTTCTCGAGGTATATGCATGTTGGTGAAGGTAGCTGTGATCGTCATCAAGTCCTGTGAAGTCCGTCCAAGCATAGGAGCTCCCCAAGCAGAGGAGTTTTCGTTTTGTTTCTGGGTCCATCGACTCAACCTACCACCGTACGCTAATCCCGTTTCGTCTCGTCGAGGTACCACCTGACAATCCTCCCATGGTCCAGCAATTCATAGCGTCAGTCGGAGTTTGGCCAACTCAAGGATTGGCACTGTGGCAACCGGATCGTGAACACCCTAGAAGCGGTAAGAGCTCACCGCAACCGTCACGATATTCTCGGCATTCGAAGTGATATGTACAGCATCCCATTTTCATCCGTTGGGTCATCGTCATCGCCGCTGGTAGCGGCTGCGGAGGCCTCATGGGCCTCCGTTCCAGGCAAGTCTTTGTAAAGTTCTTAAATCCAGTTGAAAAAGCACCCTCTCATTTGTAGCAACGTGTGATGCCCCCACCCCACCGTCGTCGGGGACGACCGCAGCTCAACCTCTGATGAGTACGCGCCGTCGATCGATGTCCATCATCCGTGTAAGGAAGGAATCGAGCGAAATCCGAACATCAACCCAATCAATCCGTTAGCAACAACCATCCCGCCAACGTCATCAACCAAGTCGCTAATTCAGCAGAAATCCGAAGAAGCTTTCCAGAACCAGAAGGAAGATCGCTCACAAACCGTGCAGCGATTCGTCAAGAATTACCAAACCAACGAACCAGGACTACCGAAGAGCAGCAAGAGTCAGGAGAAGAAAACAACAGTGAATTCGATTAGAAAAATGAACTAGGATAATCATGTTAGTTAGTCAGCTAGGAAACAGATTATGAAATCTGTAGGTTTCAAGGCGGCCGGCTATGTGTACGCCAATAATTAATGAAGTTATGTTGCGAGTGCCACCCTAGCGCGTGGTCACTCATTCTCTGTTTTCGTCCACCACTATTACACACAGCTGATCTAGGTATTGCTACCGATCGCTTCCCGATCGTCATCACTCTAACCACCTCTAGGGGGTAGAGATAGCAGAGAGATAGATACCCAAACAGTTAAAATTATACCTCCGTCGCGATCGGTACTTACCTCGTCATATAAATATGTTGTGTATTACTTTCGAGCTGAATAAAGTGTCGTTTAGTTGTTTCTATTAAACAAAGTGTTTTGCCGATAGTGATCGTATCACCGCGGACCTTCCGGGACGTTATATGTGCGTAAACAGACAGCAAAATTCAACCTGAAAAAAATTGTCGAAGAAATCGTCCTTCTAAACCATCAGGATCTTGAGATACCAACATGTATCTGTAGAGTTTTTGTATAGTTTGTACTAGTGATGGGCCAAAATGACCAGGTTTTATAAGCGAATCGTAGGTGACTCACACACAAAAGTGAATCGATTCTTTTGATCGATTCTGTGACTCATTAAAAATAAAACGAATATACCGCATAAGAAACAAAAAATATAAGTTTTCAAATGATAGAAAATTTCATTTAGCTACTAAAATGTTTCATACATGTCTGATGTACTTGATTTTGATATGTGAAACTCAAAATGATTTCCCCGGCTGACTTTTGAAAAATGACGGTCTTAGCGAATCGTGACTCTTTTACCGTGAACCGTGATTCGTTCACTCACTTTCGAGGGTCGACTCTTTTGAATGATTCGTGAGTGAATCGCCCATCTCTTGTTTGTATGCTCATTAGCGCCGCCTAGCGCTTGAATTCCTGAAACATAGGCTCACTAAGAGGTAGTCCTTGAACTAGGTAACAACATTGCCAAAGACACCGTTCTTCTATTTAATAAAATTCCCAATAATATTTAACATTGAAGTAAAACTAGTTTCAGCAACTACTTGGCACCTCCATCCAGTGGGCGACGATGCGGAAGACGGCTTTGCCATCCACTTTCCTACATAAAATGCACCGTGATGCCAGATTAAAAAATGGCAAATCATGCGTAGGAAATTTTCGGTGCTTTCAAATTTTATAACTCGATTATTTGAAGAGCTACTAGAATGTTGTGTTCTAACGAAATGTTCACTGTTTCATGTTCTAAATTTTCAGCTAGGGAGAGAATTTTTAGTACGTCCTTAAAGTACTTATTTATATTTGTTTTTGAAAGGGTCGGTTTCCCCACACTGAATAAATCATTTTCCCATACTAAACTTCAAGTCGCTTGCCGAGTAGCTAAACGATTTTTTAGAATTTTTTTAATTTTGCAGGGTTTCGTTTGGGCAAAAATTTGTCAAAATCGATACATCCTAATGTCTCTGTTACAGCACGCCGCTGTTCTTTCGTCGATCGGCTCTCTGTCGGTTGGTTCACTCCACTCGTGCTCAGCATCAAAAAGCAGTTCGGGGTGGGTGCTTCCTGCTTCTCGGAGTCAATCGGCAGGTACGCAAGCGGCTTCAAATTCACGCTAGATTCTGCTTTGATCAGAAGTTTACGGAATGTTTCATTGTCCGGCTTGCCGCCAGTAAACAACGAGGCTAGTGCGTTTTCCACCAACCGGACCATGCGTTCCCAAGACTTCGTTGCGTCCCTGCTTAATCAGCTTCGACCCGAAGCAGTCCAAACCGACGTAGCTGAACCGTCAAACATGCGATGCAGCTTCAGGCAGTGTAGCCACCTTCGGGATAGTCCTTGCACCACTGACACTGCTTTCCGGCATGTTTCAAGGCGACTCTCATCTCCGACACGTGGAACCTTTGACGCAGCTCATTGATAACCATTTCAACATTGTAATGATTGTACAGCCGATGGTTCTAATCAACGAGTATTTTCGTTCACTCGAGTGCTTTGGGAAGAATGATGCAAGACTGGAAGTCGAACGAGACCTGCCTGATGGGCGTCTCGATCCTCTTTTGCTCTCCAACTGAAACCAATTTGATCTTGAGGATGACAAGTTCGTCGCCGAAAGCACGTTGCTGGATCAGCTTGACGAAAGTTGCCTCTGCCTTGACCAGTTTATCGAGACTCAGCTATTCCCATTTAAAGGACGGTTGTTACTTGACCTTTCATCGAAGATTGTCGATGAACCTATGTACATACACAACAGCTCGAACCAGTCGTTCCTATTTGGAGAATCTTCCACATTGCAGTAGCTGCTCCTTGACAACGTCGCAAAAAAAAAGTGGATTGGGCGAAGTTCTTCCAGGTTCTCTTCTTCTCTTGTTGCTTGCTGAGGCTGAAAGTCTGTATGTTGGTACAGGAACGTAGGCGATTGGTACCAGCGGCTGTCGGAGGCGATATTTGGATCTTTGCCCTACTTTGTAGCTTCGCCCACCACGTTCGAGCGGGATGATAATCAGCGCCACTCGTTGACCTGTGTTAAATCGTGGATTTCTGTCATTCTGAATGCGACGAATTGTCGATATATTCTGGGATTTGACCGCAATCAAGAGAAGAAGTTGCAAGTATCGCTCCAGAAGACTTTGCGGCTAATTGGAATTGTGTGATTTTCAGCTACAGATTCCGATAACCTTGCGCCGAGAGCAGCTACAACTTTGGTGTGGATAGCAGCTTTATTGGCGCAACCTTTGTCTTCAGAACATCTAACTCAGGATCCTTCTACGATACGAAAGTCTGCTACTGTAGCAAGTGCTTCTTCGGAAGCGTCTCGAAAAATGAGCAGCTTTACGGTTTGGTTGTCTGGTATACACTCGTCCCATCCAAGCCCAGAACGCCAGATGTGTTGAACAAGAACCTTTCCTTGTACAACAAAAACAGTTACTATCCCGATGGGGTTGAAGACGCTCATTACGACACGCAAAACTGCCCTCTTCGTCAGAATTGAGTCATCCTGTAGAAGAACTTGAAGTTCTTCTCGGAACACACCCTGGAAAACGAACGTATCATGTTATGACTTTCAGATCATGCCCAGGACACGTTCATAGTCGTTCGATCTATCGACCAAAAACTTCTCTGGTGATTCTGTTTGCTGTTTCCCGACCCGTGTGAGAACATTGGACGAGTCTGAAAGCCAATTGCGAATTGTGAATCCAGCCTTCGAGTGCACGAGCCTCACCTGCTCGGCCAGTTACCCGACCGGTTTTCTGGTCTAATCGAGATCAGGTGGAACATCTCAAACTACCTAAACGAACTTAATACTGCTGGCAGCGGAGCGAAAAGATCTAGTCCGACGTGAAGGATGGAATTGAACGACTAGCCTTGAACCTTGACATTCGCATCCCACACCAGTCGTACTTTGTTCGGCATTCTTGGGTTCGTGACGATGTTTAACCGTAGAAACCAGATAGGGAAACGATTTTGTCCGTTTCTGATTCTAGCGATTGCTATGAACGAATAATTTTAAGTGTGATAGATCAATAGAGGAAGGATTAGAGCAAGTCATAGATACAACTACAAAGTACGAGGAAAGAGACCGCCCTGAGATTGAGCCCCATAGAAGGTCAATGAAGCAGAAGTGGTAACCTTTATACCACTTGCACTGTCGTATGCGACCGTGTTATGATAAGGCCAGTTTTCTGCACGCCAGATCTCCTCAATGCACCCTCGTATGTACCGTAGAAAAGTAAATTCGTAAATGCTCCATGCTCCAATCCGTCCAACGTTACTTGAATTCTACGATGTCAAAAAATCCAGTGTAGGACGTACCAGCCCAATAAGTTTCGCTAGAGAACCATGTGCAAACATTATCAACCACAGCCAATTTCTTCGATTCAATTAAAAACCGTACGCTCCCTGATATCAATAAATAGATTATGATCCTGCAAGTTATACTCCTGGAATTAGTAAATATCATTCATAAAGTGAATATCTGGTCTGATGTAGAGTGGGTTTTACAAACATTGCTGTCGCATTGGCGGACGCAGTCTATTGAAAAGTATCCGCAGCAGTATTTTCTAATAGAGTAATGAAGGAGACAACAGACAACGCCTGGTTTGAGCGTCAATATTGTCAAAGTGATGTGCCGTGAGAATGACTCATGGAACGCTGTCGACTTTACCTTCCGTGCTTCAGCTATAAATTGCAGATTGACCAGCAAATTAGCGCTGGAGACAAAAGACAGGACTCCGAGCAGGTGAACCGGACGGCCTAATTCATAACTGCTGGACCAACCTCGGTATCCACGATTAGCTAAAGGAGGAGATTGAGAATCGATATCAGAAGACTTTCCTTCGCTGAGAAGCTCTCCATCGGAGTAGACAGAGGTGTCCACAGTTATGTGCATAATAGTCTTCACAAATGCTTCAAGGGTCTACATAACGAGGTACGGGAATCTCATCAGTAATTTGCATACAGGTGGGAGCGCTGGACTTGCTCTCGATCGCCAATGAAAAACCATCAGTCGGCATTTCTCTCGGGGAGCGACCGGGCCCTGGAACCAGGTTTAGGTCAACCCTAGCGGGAACTGCTTGACTTGGCGGAGTCTGCTGAACTCCGTGACTTGGCGGAGATTTAATGCTGGGCTCTGTTGAATCTCTAAAAAAAACACAGTTCTAAAAGCAGTTCTATACAAGCGATTGTGGTATACTGATAGTATACATACGCGAACTGATTCATGGAATACGTTACATAGCAACTTGGCGCATTTGACCTGACAGCCGTGTTACTCCACTACCCTAGTATGGATGGATGACACCGCTCCGAAACGGCGAGTGGGGTAATGGTACGGTTGCCCGGTAAAACCTTGGCAGGACTAGAAAAACGTTCAAAACTCGCCACTTTGTCGGTGTAAGTAGGCTCAGATGCAAATTCCTGACTAGCGCCGATCCGGCTCTGAACATGGTAGAACATAAGGGACCTAGCATGGGCTCTCTGCTTGCATAGACAGCATGGCAGAAGATAACAACAACAACGCAGTCGAAATGTCGAAATCCGTTCGCAAGAAGTGGTTTACTGAGATCACCACCAAAAATGACAGTAGTAGAAGAACCAGTCACAACAGTTGCAACAGTAACAACAGGAGTAAGAACAGTAACAGCGGTAGCAGCTACAACAGAAGACGCAGAACCACAGAATCCAGGGTGCAGTGGGTTGCACGTAGTTCCACAAAAACCGAAGTGCCTTGCGGTCCTCCGACAATAAAGTGTGCTCGACAATAAAGTGGACATTAAAAACAACGTCCACAATGAGATAATGCTCAAGATCGTAAGAATCCTCACATCGTCGGTGAAAGAGTACGATACGGCAGTGGTGAGAGCATTAGGGACGTTTAAAGCTGCGCTAGCTGTTACATCGGGTAAGAGGACGAAAGAGAGATCAATGGGGGCGCAAAACACACCAGTTTCCATGACTCAAAAGAGAGTCAGAACCCCGCCGGAAGATGGAAGACCAGGGGGATCCAAGAAGCAGACGTGACAGGATACTAGAAACACCGCTCCAAGAGTGATGCGAGTAAGTATGGACGCCACTCCACGGGAGAATGGGTGGAGAAAAGTCTTTGGAAAAAAAGAGAAAAACAATAACTAGCAAAAACGGATGGAGGTACAAAACATGGAGCAGAAGAAGAAATAAAAGCCTCCACCTCGGCAGTTGCCGCCAAAGAGGGACGCCGTACTCGCCAAAACTAACGATGCCACGACGTACGCAGCGCTGTTGCGAAAACGTGGTCAGAGCCAGCTTTGAGTTGAAGGAGAATCCTACAACTGACAGTTTGGCTATTCAGCAGTGCATGGGCGACGTGCAAATGGCGATCCGATTGAGGAAGGTGTATGGATGCACACATACAGTGAAGATTCGTCTGCCAGTGACCACTGCGAACAAGGTATTGGAGGTAGGCGAAGTATCGAATGAACAAGCAAGCAGAAAAATGTTTCAAGTGTTTGAGGTTTGGATGGCAGGCGCTTGCAATGGGCTGGACAGATCCAAGATATTCTGGAATTATAAGAAAGACTGCACGAAGAGGCTAAAGTACATGCTTTGCACTCCGGAAGAACAGAACGACCATCAAACGGGTGACTTCAAATGCCCTGCCGACAAGAGAGCGATAAAAGGCTAATATTGATGAAGATAACTCAGATCAATCTGAACCACTGTGTCGCCGCTCAGCAGCTGTTGTGGCAGTCAACGACAGAACATATTTATGATGTGGCGATCATTGAAAAGCCGCATCAAGTTTCCCCTGGTATCGGCAACTGGGTAGCTAATAGAACGGAAACGGCTGCGATACATTTTATGGGCAGATTCCCTGGGGACAATTCAAGTGATTCAAGGATGAATCATGCAAAACCGGCAGCCCCAGCAGCAGTATACGAGGCGTTTGCTAGCTAACGTCTCGTTATCGATGCTGAGGTATGGAGTTCCTGCTTGGGGCAAGGCACTAGAAACAAAGCGGAACCGCAGAATGCTGAACAAAGCGTTTCAGCTGATAACAGTGCGAGTTGGCTCATCCCAAACTCCGACAACATCGTGCAGAAAATGTGCCAACACGTAAGTACGTGGCACGCGGTGAACGGCAAATCTTGACGTCGCTGTAACTTAAATGGCGAGAAGACCAGAGAGCGTCAAGCCGCGATCGGAGTAGGCTAGATCCTCCGTCAAGGACTACGCCAAGTAGTTCAAGCGTCACGTAATATCGGTGATGAGTAGTCGGCCTGCAAACCGGACTAGCTTAGTAGATCGCAAAACAGCAGCAGCAAATGATTGTCAGGGCGCCTGCAAACCGGGAGCTTCTCTCACCGGATTTGCAAGACCAATCTCCGCATCTGCGCAGCCAGCTTCGGAGTAGGATAAGTCCACTGTCCACATCGTCGGAGTAGGATATATCCATCGTTGGGGACTATTCTGAGTAGTCACTGGCTTGAGTCGTCGGACCATCAGTGAATTGGAAGCCATCCTCAAACCGGAATTGCTGGGCCGACTTCGGCACTCTGCCGGCTAAAAACGAAGAAAGAACAACTTGTAACATTACCGGTTTCGAGAGATATTTCTCCGTCGGGGAACTCTCCATCGGAGTAGGCTAGCTTCATTGTCAGAAGCTACGCCGAGTAATATCGATCACTTCAAACTGCCGGCTCTCAGCCCCCGAAGTAATACCGTCCGTTTGACATCGGACTTGTAGCCCAAGACAAATAAATGTTGCGTGGTACAGAGCCGTTCTCCCTTTTTTCTCTGTACCGCACTCGAGACGTATATCCTAACAGAACCACAGAGCATAAACCCCATTAGCATCCCAGATAGCCGGATTTGCCAGAAGGGCGACATTTCTTTTATAAATAAAGCGGTCTCAACAGAGTTTCACATCATAGATCTCACAGTATTCTCTCTAGCAGCAAAAGCATTCAATGAACTCTCCACATATATCTCCACATAAGTTTTAACAGAAATCACCACAAAAGTCTTCACAAAAATATTTACATAAGTCTACACAAAAGTTTTCTCTTAAAGCCTCCAAAATAGTCCCTACGTAGGTATCCTAGGTAAATTCTGCATAATTGTTTGCAAAAAAAGTCTCAGAAAACTACACATAAATTTTAAATAAATCTCCAAAAAAGTCTCAACAACAGTCTCAAAAATTTAAATATCCGATAGGCTGAATATTTATCAAACGATATAAAGAATGCTAAATATTGAGACGATCCTTCACTTCATGGGAGCAAGTATTTTAAATAATTCACCAAATTTTTCAAAATCAATTTAGCATTGAAGAATGTTTTCTGAATTGGACATATAATT
This sequence comes from Aedes aegypti, assembly GCF_002204515.2. Lineage (NCBI taxonomy): Eukaryota > Metazoa > Arthropoda > Insecta > Diptera > Culicidae > Aedes > Aedes aegypti. Next base: position 114,550,644 of record NC_035107.1, on the reverse strand, counting down.
TTTTAACTGGAAAATCTTACGAACAGAATAATACCCGGAATGCAAAACATAACGGTGCTGCACTCTCTGTTCACCGTGTTCAAACGAACTCGGGCGTCCAGGTTCTGTCTCTGTAGCATTCGCTCCCTCCTCCAGCCAGACAAGAGGATGATTGCCGTTAACCGAAAAAAAAGAGTATGAATGGCACAAGATGGAAAAAATGCATCCTTGAATGAAGGATGCTCACGGATATAAATAATAAGCGAAACAAATTTCCTCCGAAAGAGTTATGACCTTAAGTTATCTGCGCGTCCCTCCTCGGTTGTGTCGTCTCCGCTCGGCTGACCAGCGTCATCATCATCATCGGTCTGGAGCATTCCGGGATTGGAGCCCCAACGGAGAATGAAGAAAATTATGTTTTTTTTTTCCATTCGGTTCCACTGAGTAGCAACGAACAGCACGGCAGAAGAAGATTGCTGGACAATAATGAACGACCGGTGGAATTGGCGTAGCAGGACTTGCAATGAATGTTATTTTCCTCGTTTCGGTTTAGATGGTAGCAAATTGGAAACGAAGGTTGGTTTAAAAATGGTTAGCAATGGTTTAAAAGTATAATAGAGAATGTCATTCATTGTATAGCATTTTACCATGTTTATCGAGTTTCAATCTTTTCCTCTTTTAATCTCTTCATCTTTTCATCTTCTAATGTTTCCATCTCTTCTTATTTTCAGCTTTTGATCTTTCCATTTTTTCAGCTTTCCATCCTTCAATATTTCCATTTTTCTATCTTTCTATCTTTCCATCTTTCCATCTTTCCAACTTTTCATAATTCCATCTTTCCATCTCTCCATCTTTCCATGTTTCCATCTTTCAAGCATTCTATATTTCAGTTTTTGCACTTTTATCATTCTCAGTTTTTCATCTTTTCTACTCTATTTTGTTCAATCTGTTTTCATATTCCAATCTTTCTATAAGACTTGCTCTCTATCTTTTTATTATTCCATCCTTTCGAGTCTTCAAGTTTTCAACTGACAAACCGAAAGTTTTGCAATTTTGAATGTGAGACTTTATTTTTTTATAATCCATTATTTATTTTTTGTTCAGTAGCTTTTCACATTTTACTTTTTCCATATTTCAATGTTTTGTTGGGGTTTGGATTAGTACTCCTTGATACTTGTATGAGGGGTTTAAGTATATACAGTATCATTAATACGAAAACCTCTATGAAAAGTTTTCGAATGGCACCCATTGCTAAACATGACTATGACAGGCATCCCTTACCTTCCTTACCCAACCCTGAACCCAGATAGTAAAAGTCAATATCAATTCAAGTAGCTGTCACTTCATTCCCCGCAGCAAACTTTATAATACATCGTTTCTAACTCAATTAGTTTCAGTTTGATAGAACCACCTTCCGCGGTGTAATTTTCGCAAAATAAATTCAATTTCAACTTAGATCGGAAATCTGACGATGGCTCCCTGCGAGCCGCTCGTTTCCCTGCAGCCATGTTGTAAACGACGAATCCTTTGTTTCTTGGAATGGAATTTCCACTTTTTCCCCGGGTTCGAAAAGTTCAAAGTGGCGGCAAACCGTTAACCGTTTTAGCCACACAGTTTTCGCCCATTATTATCAAACTTAAATTGCTGTGTTTCAGCACTGAAAGTCGTCGACTGGAGGCTATCATCTTGATTGCGTTGGTTCAGCATTGCTTGCCAGTTTGGGAGGAGTGTGCAAAAAAATTAACTATTCATACCTGCTTTCCTGTTTTGGGTTTGTAGTCAAAATGCTGAAGAACAGGGAAATAGGGCTCGTTTTGGGGTGAATATGAAATGAAGCCCCTTCACTTCCTCTATTTCTGCAATTTTGTTATTTGCTTAGGTCCTGACACACCTCTTGTTTCAGTTTAAAATCGACATTTAGAAAGAAGGTAGGGTATGTGAAGCACATGGTAGCAAGCATTGAATAGCATATCTATCTTTGAGGGCTACCCACATTTTTTTACGATCTTATCCTGGAAACTAACTAAGTATTAAATTAGTACAACAGAAAGGTATTTTGTTTGTAAATTGAATAAACGTAACGTTGCCAGGGAAAAATATGTAATCATAAACATAAAACGAGCTCACCAGTTAGATTGCTAACCTTCAAATCAATCTTCAATAGCTGCGCGTTTACTGCTACGACTATTTGGGTCTGTCATGAAATTACCCCTACCCAATCAATGAGGAATACGTCAAAATTCTTGCCGACTCGAATCCTCAATTATATAAGGAAACGCAGCAGAGTGATTTTTCTCCATAGAATTTAGATTGCCTTCTTGTCTCGTTATCATCAACATATCCCTCTCCCCCAACCGTTAACCAGGCATCCGAGGAAGTTAGTCGAAAACGAGATTTCAAATAGCTTGCGTACTCACATCGTAGCTCCTATATTATATACCAGATGTACGGGAATAATCGGTGTGTTTTCGCTTGTTAAAATATTCAGCTTAACGACGAATGCCAAACAAGCATCGTTTGCATTTTTCCTGGGTTGCTTTACGTACAACAAACAATAGTCGAATTGGTTCAGTTAGCAAACCTCTTGGTTTCAAATTAGCCCCGAAATGTGAAGTGCCAACAAAGGTGAACTGTTCTCCCCCTACTAGAGATCTTATTGAGAACACTGGAGAGGCAAGATGGAAACAAAGAATCGATGCATATTCTAAACTTAGCACCTACTCTGTCAGTTGTAACATTAGAGGGTTAGAGTTCAAACGCTGCAGGGGAAGAACGTGGTATTGTGTGAACATAAGATATCGCTTGTTTCAAAACGTTGTTTTCAATTTCATGATGTGGTATGATGCTTAAATTGGATACTCTTTCCTAGCGTACGATTATGGTATATTTTTGAATATGCAACCAATCGATCTCATTTTCATTTTTATTCTCTACATTTGAACTCCTAAAAATTTAGAGGTGGTTTTTAGGGGATTAGAATTACAGGTGGCGATTTTGTTTTATTTCCGTACGGGTTTGGGCCGAAAGGTCTCAGATTTTCATGAAACTTTTTCCACAGGCAGGGCTCATCAATATATGAATAAAAAAAATTGAGAAAAAATCAGGGTCGCCTATTTTCCCGGAAAACTCAGTTGGAAATTTGTGTTTTCCCCTGACTTCTTACTTTGAAAAATCATAACTCAAGAACGAAGCATCATGGAAACAAAGTTTTTTTTTTATGAAAATGAAAAGCAAATTTTCTCAGGAATAAAAAAAATAACTGGAAAAAATTTTCTACAAAATTTTCCACCATTGAGAAAATTTGTAAAAAAAAGCCGGAAAAACAATGCTCCAATTCGTGGAAAATTTTCAGAAAAATATTTTTGAGAAGATAATTTCATAAGCTTTAATCGCTGAAATTTTTGAAATGTACTTTTTTTTCGTTATTGAGTTATGATCAATTTTGTATAAAATGTGCAAATGTGCCATTTTGAGCCTTTTCTTTGAAAAATCATAAGTCAAGAAAGAAGCACCGTAGAAACAAAGTTTTTTTTTATGGAAAGGAAGGCAAATTTTCTAAGGAATAGGAAAAAATAAGTAGACGTTTTTTTCATCTACTTATAGGTATTCTACTTAACAGCTCGAAGATTTATTATCATAGAAAAAATTTTAACTGGAAAAAGTTTTCCACAAAATTTTCCACCGTTGAGAAAATTCGTAAAGAAAAGCAGGGAAAACTATGTTCCAACTCGTGTAATAAATAATATTTTTGAGAACAGAATTTTATAAATTTCAATCACTGAAATTTTTAAGATGTACTACTTTTTAATTCCTGCGTTTGGACATAGTTTTGTGAAAAATGCCCAGATTTCTCGTACCTACATGTCTTTTCGTTCGAAAATCATAACTGAAGATAAAAGCTTCACAGAATGATTTTTTTTGTCAAATCGGATTCAAATTTTCTCAAAACTTTGAGATTTTTTGAAATGGAATAAGTTTCCCACGACATTTTTCTCCGTTAAGTAAAATAAATAATTATAACCCGATTAGCTATTCCAGCTTACAAACAAAGTAAATTTGAAAAGAGCGATCAATAAGATCCAATCCTAAACATTTTTTAAATACGCTCATTTTTCGTTCCTGAAACATGATTAAATATTGCCAAGATGAGCTGTTTTCAAATTTATATATCCATTTGTAATTTATTACAAAGACAAATCTTCGATCAAAGTCTTAAATTTTGTTGTATTTGTTGACATTAAAAAGCATAACACAACATCAGTTTATGCTTTTCAAACAAAACTAATTTCAAGATTGAAAAACAAATTTCCGGAGCTTGAAAAAATCATTTATCTTTCTGATGGTTGCGGAAAGCAATACAAAAATAAATCAAATTTCAAAAATGTATGCAACCATGGAAATGATTTTAAAATTAAAGCAGAATGGCACTTTTTCCCAACCGCACATGGAAAACGTCCTTGTGCTGGTATCGGTGGGAACATTAAGCGAATGGCTAGAGATGCTAGTATTAGAAAGTCAGCAGAAATTAATAACGCCAAACAATTTTTCGACTGGGCTGTGTCGCAAAAGGCGAAAGACCAATTTAAAAAAGATTGGGAATTTATCTATACAACTGAAAATGACTATTCAGAGGTTGAAAAATTTCTTCAGGAAAGATTTTCTAACCTTGTTCCAATTCCTGGAACAAAAAAAAATATCAGTCATTTATACCAAAAGACGAACGAATCATTTTTGCTAGTGAATTCTCAGATGCACATGAAAACCAAGAAAATACAGCATGCTTTGTTCTTAATAATACAAAGAAACGAAAATCTTCTTCATAACCACAGACAATCTTCCCGGTTGAAAAAATAGATAGCATTTAGATGAAAATGTAAGTTTCATACTGAATAATTGAATAAATAAAATTAAAAAAATAATAATAATCTTATTTGTTCCATAGAAAAGAAGGGACAGTGTAATGAAAAGTTGAGGCAGAAACAGTCTTTTTTCAGTTTTTTCTTAGCAGTGTAATTTTTCATGGAAAATATCATCCATTCCGACTTATACTTCATTAAAACCAATCCCACATCTTTTCTGTTCAGATGTTTTAGAAAATTTGCAATTGCTTTGATAAAAAATCTTTGTTTTCCTATGCTTCGATTGAAATATGGGTTTCCAAAGAGAAGGCTTATATGGTCATTTTCCACAAAATTGGCCATAACTCAAAAACGAAAAAAAAAAGTTCATTTCAAAAATTTCAGCGGTTAAAGCTTATGAAATTACCTTCTCAAAAATATATTTTTGAAAGTTTTCCTCTAATTGGAACATAGTTTTTTCGGCTTTTCTTTTTTTCTCAACGGTGGAAAATTTTTGTGGAAAACTTTTTCCAGTTAATATTTTTTTTTATTTCTGAGAAAATTTGCTTTCGTTTTCATAAAAAAAACTTTGTTTCTATGATGCTTCGTTCTTGAGTTATGATTTTTCAAAGTAAGTAGTGTTAGGGGAAAACAAAAATTTCCAACTGAGTTTTCCGGGAAAATAGGCGACCCTGAATTTTTCTCAATTTTTTTTTAATCATATATTGATGAGTTTCATGAAAATCTGAGACCTTTCGGCCCAAACCCGTACGGAAATAAAAAAAAAATCTCCATTGCATAGCAACCGTAGAAAGTTGTGCAGTATGAAAGGAAAGCAAATTATCTATTCGTTTTGGTCAGATTCATAATGAAAACATTGATGTTGGAGGAGAATTCCTCCAGAGGCTCTTCCAGAGATTTCTCCGGGATTTTTTTAAGATTCCTCCATGGATTTTACCACAAATTCATCCAAGATAATCTCTACAGAGATCTAAACAACGATTTCGGCAGAGATTCCTCACGAAGAAGTTTGGATTGCAACCATATATTTTTAAGACCGTATCTGATAGAGCTCCTCTAGTGCCTTCATCAATCCCTCCAAAAATTCTGCCTGGAGTTCCTCCTGGATTTTTTCCAGACATTTCTCCAAGGGCTATTCCAAGGGTTTCTCTTAAAGAATCTCTACAGGAACTCCTCTAGTGATTTCGCTAAAAATTTCTCAAAGAGTTCCGAAAGGAATACCTTCAGTGATTTCTCCATAGAATCTTCCGGTAATATTTAAATGAGATTCTTCCAGGAATATCTTCAAGAATTCTTCCATGAGCTTTTTCAGGGATTTGTCGATGGATTCTTCCAGAGATTCTTTGAGGCGTTTTCAAGCGATTTCTCATGATGTTTCTTCGGAGATTCCTCCAGAAAAATATCTGGAGGGATTCTTGCAGAGATGTCTCCAAGGATTTCTCCAGGGATTCCACCAGGAATTTGTCTTGGGATTCAACAAGTAAATACTTCACGAATTCTATAAGAATTCCTCAAGAGATTTCTCCCGCAATTCTCCTAGAGATAGCTTCAGAAAAATCGCTAAGGAAACACTTTGAGGATTTTTACAACTACACAACTATTTTTTACAAATCCTTCAGGGATTTACCTAGAAGTTTATTTAGAGAATTGTTTTGGGCCTCAAAAATACCTTCGGAGAACTTTCCAAGAATTCATCTAGAAATTCTTCCAGAAATTTCATCAGAAATAATTCCAAGAACTCTTCCAGGGATTCCTTCAAGAATTTTTTCAGGAACTCCTTCCATGAAAATGTTTTTGGAGAAATCCGTTGCCTATTTTGATTATAAGGCAAATCTTTTATGAAAAGATCAGAATTTATAATATAAGGTGTGGCCCACAAAGAATTGGAACAAACATCTTTGGTTTTCACAACGACTCTAGTGGTCCAATTTGTAGCAGAGTATAGAAACCAACAGTTTATTTTGCAGTACTTATTAACAATGGTTTATTCTTCACCAATCCTCCTGTCACATCTCTCGGGCATGGCCTACTCTATCTCATGACACAACACTATACTACATCTCTCCTTTTCTCTATAATTTGAAAACAATAGCAAAACGTAATAGATAACAATGGGAATAAGCTAGCTTCAATAGTCCTCAGTGATATTTTCTTCATAATGTACAAAAATCCGTAATGAATTGTGTTTGAAGATTTGTTGTTCGAATCACTGTTGATCTCCGCCAGAAACATCTTATTCTACCATCCTCATCTGTTTCCTTATATTTCCATCGTCTTTGATTTCTAAGGCCTATCTCACGGTTCATGTTCGTTTGATACCTAAATAAAAATATATTAAAATCTGTTTTTAAATAATATTTAAGTTATCAATAGCATACTTAGCTACATTCTGACATCTCTTTTTTCTTATAACATTCAAAAGTGAAACTTAATTTTTGTATTCACCATCAATATTACCAACCAAACGTTTCCTTCAATCGGTCTATGATTCTTTCTTGAGCTTTCGTTCATTATTCTTTCTTGAATGTTATGATATTCCTTTCAATTTAAGTTAAACATTTCAGGCTCCATTCAACTTCAGGAACTAAAGAAAAATAATTTAAAGATATAAATATGATGTTAAAAGACATAGTAGATGTGGCTGTAGTTCTACTACCATAGTATCACAAGGGTTTTTTTTTATAAAAATTGCAAATGTAAGAGTTTCAATCATACTGGACTTTCAAATGAACCAAGACAAGCCACCTACAATTGGACTTTTCTATTGCATAATGAAATCTTTTGTTTGCATTGCACATCCCTTCACCATAGATGGACCGAAGACATTCTTCCTTCATCTCATAGTAGACTGGATTGCCAAATGGACTGAGATGGATCTCCTACATCTGGTCTTTCATAGAACAGACTGAAACATTTTGTTTTCTTTGCATATCCGTCAGGATTTGAACCAATAATCTTTTGATTGAAAGCCACGTTCTCACCACACAATCGTGTTTTTCTAGAAACGGACCGGATGATTCGTTTTATTCCTTCTGTCATCTTTTGAACAGGTCCGAATTTCTACGACATCCCTACGTTCTTTTTAAAGAAATGGACCAGGATTTTTTTTTATCCTCTTCATTTCTTATGGAGAAGTAGACCAGAATCATTTTTAATGTTCTCTTTACTCTCTACTTTTTTTCTAAGAGCGGACCGGACGATTTGTGTTACTCCTTCATTTCATTTCAGAAATGGGCCGAATTTCCACAATCTCCCTTCGTTCTTGTTACAGAAACGGACCAGGTTTTCTATCCTCTTCGTTTCTTACGGAGTAGTAGACCGGAATTACTTGATGTATTCCCTTTACTCTCTACTTATCAACAAGGATTTGGAACTACGCTTATCTATCCAAAACATATGGATTTTACCAATTATTACATGCTGATTATTCTAGGTGTAGACTGTTCATTATATTCCTTCATTTCATTCTAGAAATGGACCGAATGTTCCTTTTTTTTACTCTGTCTTCATAATTCCTTTGATCAACTTGAGATTTTTCATTTAAATCCGACTTATCTGCCGTGAATCGCTGTATTTTCTATTCAGATTTAATATTTAATTTTGTTTAACATATGTGTTTGCATAAATTCATTAGACTACAGTGTTTGTTCCGCTTGCACATCATTGAGTTTTTCTGCAACTATAGTTTAATCTTTTGACAAACTTATAATTCAATTTGCTTTGAGCTATCAATACTCCTAATTGAAAACCTTTTTGTATTAACATTATTAAGTCCAGTTTAAACTTTAAACATTTACTCCACTTTCCTGAAAATTTATATTTTATAAGTCCAAAAACTACAGATACTTGAGGAAAACTAAACATAAAAACTGAAATGTTTAATTTAAGACAAATGATCTGTCCGTTGGACTACAAACTTTTAAATCCATGACATTTACAAATTATTATAATCATTATATCAAAACCATTTAATTTACTGTGTACTCTTATTTGTGATTCTGCATTCCCAATTAATTTTGACCTGTCTCTTCAACTTAATGACATTCATTTATTAAGTGCCGTGCTCTTTTTGTCTGCTATTGCATACATATCTATAACGTATAACACGTACGATAATAAAAAATGCCCAAAAAGTATAGACTTTTCATACACAACTTGTGATGAATATACAATTTAGCATCCATTCAATCAATTTTGGATGTGGACCATTTGTTAAAAATTACTAATTAAATATCGTCAATGAAAATCTTGCTGGATAATAGACCATTCTTATCAAACCTCACGTCCATTTTTTTCTCTTCAGAAGACGGTTATTTTAAATTACTTTTGAAGCATTAAAATTTTATTCATATGCATTTCTGATTTTCTTACATTTTTTTTAAATAGTGATTTCACCACATTATGAGCTACACATCGTAGTACGGCACAGTACTTTCCACCCTATAGATAATATCAAATCAAATGAATACTTTTACTAAATAAAGATCATATTGCTCCAGAAGGATGATAATATTTACATTTATTCAAAATGAAAACAATATAAAGTTTATATAAATATACAATTGTTATTAAATTTATCTGCAAGTTCGATCATTAAAGCAATCAGATCACTATCTATAGATTTTTTTTTCATATGCTAGTAATAAAAGGACAGTCAGACTAAAAATAGCTCCTTACCAAAGGTAGTAAAATCAAGAATTTGAAGCACAGAAAACTCTATAAACACACTATTCCTCTATACTTAAGAAATAAAATCATTACTATTCTGATTAGTTATCCTATTTTCAAGAAATTTGTGACAATTTGTGTCAATTGTGGAACTGAGCGTAAAGAGTTCAATCATTGGAATGCAAATTTCAATATCGCCGTTGGGCTCTAAGTAGTACAAGCTAAATATTAGAGAAGTCATTTTCTGTACTATTTTGTTGTTGTACTGTTGGTATTTCAGAATGATTTAAATAGTCAATACCTTGTGAAAAATTTATTATGATAAATATTGTTCCAGGAACATCTTTATGAATTACTTTTTTTTTAATTAGATCAAAGTAGCTCTGACAAATCCAGTACGTAGCATCTATAAACACTGTATTTTCTTTACACATGCTGTGAAACAAAAAGTATCTAGCAAGTTTTGATGACATACAAATAACAAGTTTTAACGACACACAATCCACACAATTAACTCATTGTCAGTTGGGTCCTCATACATCCTTACGATGTTTTTTTTTAATTAAATTTGAATCGTGTTTCTGTATTGCGTACTGTCACGATTTTCTCTTCATATTGTATTGACATTATCTTACCAGAATCCTTACGCTTCTGCCCAACCAATCAAAACTGTAGATTCACTTGGTTCGATCTGTTGAACCATTCAAACCGGGATATAAAACTTAAACTTGATCATAGACTTCTCTATAAAACCGTCCTCAAATTCAATCCTTCTTCTCCATAGAACCGTCCTCTTGATTGTTCTTTAAATTAGGATACATCTTCTCGTAGTGTATACACTTTTATCATCGTTTTCTGCACTTTTCATCAACAATTATCGCATGAAAGTAAACCGAGGAACTCTTTTTTTTTTAACCTTCGTCGCCAATGTAGCAGAGTATAGAAACCAACAGTTTATTTTGCAGTACTTATTAACAATGGTTTATTCTTCACCAATCCTCCTGTCACATCTCTCGGGCATGGCCTACTCTATCTCATGACACAACACTATACTACACAATTTAGAACCTGAACCGGCCATGTGTGCTCTATAACATTAATAACATCACATGATATTTTTCGCAGCTTAATTCGAACGCACTTTGGCCAAAAATCCTTAATAGATGCTTAATAGTGCCGAGAACATATTCATAATCATTTTTTTCTCATAAGAATAATTCCATCATAAACATAACTTGCATAAGTCTGATCAGTTCCATCATCAACATCCAAACCTAAGGCGGCTTCGAATTGTGGAGACAACTTGTTACTACTCTCTTTGGGCTCAGTTCTGTTTCCACCCCTACCGCTCGATAAATAGCAACAACCCTCTGGGTAAAATTAATACCGGAGCTTCATCGGAAAGTAAAACACAATATCGACAACTAATAAGTAATAGAAAAACACTTAAACTTTGCCATACATCATGCTGTGTAAAGGGTGTTACACATCAAATTGCATCACGAAAAAAAAACCTTGAAGAAATTACCTAATGGATACCCATTATCCATTGGGTAATTTATCTTCAAAATTTGGGTAGAAGTTATTTAGAGTGTGTTGGTTAGATAGTATTTCGATCGCTGTCAGTTTCTGAATATGAGATTAAATGGTGTTACCAAACAAAAAGCAACGTGGAAAATTCTCAACTCTCTCTTTGGGACATCAAAAGACAACTCGGTGTCGTGCTGTCAACGGTGAGTCGTGTGATTGAACGTTACTAAGAAATTCTGAGCATCGAACGGAAGGAGAAATACGATCAGAATGTATGCTCTATTGAGGACTAGTGATGAACCCAGATTATTTAATCGGAAATGTAACCAAAAAGTTTAATCTGTTCAAGTCAAGGCGAACTTCCGGAAGTTTCCAGGGCTACTGTTTTTCACTGCCCGGCACAAGTTTGAGGCGCCGATGGAAGTAAAGAAGCATAAACCTTAAAAGTATGTCAAGATATATAAGGTTTGACAAGCGATATACCATTGTGGCAAACGGAGTGCGTCTTTCGTTAATACCGGGACTGTAAACGGGAAGATCTACTTCAAAGAGTGTGTATAGGAGCGTCGGCTTCCTATGTTGAAGCAACATAAGAGCCCTGTGATCTTGCGGCCAGATTTACTTTCGTGCCGCTGTTCAGAAGATGTCCTGGAGTAGTACGAAGCCAACAGGATCACTTTTGTATTCTTCTTCTTGGCATTAACGTCCTCACTGGGACAGAACCTGCTTCTGAGCTTAGTGTTCTTATGAGCCCTTCCACAGTTGTTAACTGAGAGCTTTCTTTGCCAAAGTTGCCATTTTTGCATTCGTATATCGTGTGGCAGGTACAATGATACTCTATGCCCAGGGATGTCAAGGAAATTTCCAGCACAAAAAGATCCTGGACCGACCAGGAATCGAACTCAGACACCTTCAGCATGGCTTTGTTTTGTGGCCGCGGACTCTCACCACTCGGATAAGGAAGGCCCAGGACATGAATCTAACCAGCGCACCGGAACTAAGGCCCATCGGAAAATAGTAGACTGTTATGAAGAAGGCACTACGGAACATCCTAAGGAGGGCAACTAAGTAATTCTCTACTGCGTATTTTCCGTGATGCAATTTGGTTTGGGACACCCTTTACGGCAGAAGTATGTGCCATTCTGGCCGTCGTCACTCATGGTGGTGGAAATTCCCATTGGATTCCCGTTCCATTTTGATACGGAATAGCAAGGAAGAGTCATTCATCTATTGATTAATGAGCCTTTTTTATGGCCACCTAGACTCGAGGTGCTTTGTAACGTAAAAAAACTATTGTTTGAGAAGATTTTTAATCTTCAAATTAGATAAATAAAACAACAGCTTCTTGGAGTTTAATGAAAGAGAGTAAAAGCATAAAAGCATCCATTATTGGAGAAAGTCGCTTAGATGCCTGCTAGAAAAAACGAAAGCTTTAGTAGCCAATCGTCGACGTACATTCTGGCCGAGATTTTCCTAGCGCGGAGTGACGGTACACCGCATCAGTTCGCGGCACTGTTTGTCTTGTTCTCGGTCATCATCGGAGGTTGAGGCAAAGGAACGAACGAATGTTTGTATATGTGTTACTCTCGCTGCTGAAGCTGTGCTTTTTTGCTACATCATGCACCGTACGTCGCCGTGGTAGTCGTTCTCATCCGCGGCCTGGAGACTGAAGCTGAAACGATATTACACACTTTTCAGCTTCCGCTTGCTATCTGTCTAGCTGGCTGCTACACCACTTCTGCTTCTGATGGCTGCTGCCGTGTTTGAAAATGTTTTGTTTGTGATAAATGTGTACTTTGTGAGAATTATTGCTTTTTAAGGCACGCCTCCATGTGCAGCGGCCGGGGCTTCCGTTAGTGGGCGGGTGGAAGCGGGTGAGCAATGCAAAATTTTCCTGCAGAGTTGCAACGATGCCAGATATACTTACTAGCATTATCCATGGATCGGGGCGAATGGATAACAGGAATTACCGGGCCGGTATATCACGTGTTCCGAATTTCAAAACAATTTCCGAAATGCTGCACAGCGGGGATTTGATTGAAGCATGATCTATGCATATGCGTACACGACTATAACAAACGATATGCAAACGATTTATCAATAGGCTTTCGATGTCACCAAATATTCGGAATCGCCTTCAAATCCTCTACAAATTATGAAAATGAACAAATGATCTCAGTCAGAGATTGAATCATTATTAAACCGTGAGAATCTCTCAATTATCACTTTCTGAAACAATCATGGTTTACGTCACAAATAGAAATATTAGTAGTAGAACGCTAATGGCGCTGTTTTCACAAAACTGATATTAATTATTTTTACCTTCAGTTATGGGTTTTCACTGTTTGTTAAATGCCTATGATTTGTTTTGGTTTTCAAAATTGATTTGACACTTTGAGACCCGGTACTCAGGCTGTCAGCGCGTGGCAAACTAGATATTGGTAACACGAACAGTAGCGACATTAGCATTCTTAGGTTAATGCTTCTACTACATCACATCACGAGAGCTTGTTTATCGTGTACAGTTACTGTAACAGCTCTGATCAGATCGGAGGGATAGCAGTGCATGATAAAACCCCTCTAAACAAGCTCCATATCTGGGGCACACTATTGTTATCGGATGTTCGGGGACTGTTTATCGTGCCAGTAAAATAATACAGCTACCCCCAATAGTGAAAAAGAGAGAAAACATGTTTTATCATCGCATTCTCTTTGTGGCTTTTGTTCGCTGCCGTTATCTTTCAAGCTTGTTACAACTTGCGATACATTTCCGACCATGGACCGCTACACATGGGATGTTCTTCTTCGCTTGCTTCGAACGTGCTTCTAAATCAAATGAGAACGAATTTTACAATGCCTGCTCTCAGTTAGTAACTGTCGAAAACTAAGAATCATGCTCTGTTCTAGTGGAAACTCAATATCAAAAAGAACAAGAACAATTAGCAGAAGAAGAATGCTAAAACCGATCGTCAAATTCCAGAAATCAGTCACTCATCTGGAACTTCAAATAACGAAAAAAAAATCCAATTATTGACTTAAATAACACTTCATATCACACTCAAACACTTTGACATCGTCACCATCACCATTCATCAACCTTATTTGTATTAAAACAAATTATAAGCTTTTAACGGCATTCCACATCAGAGCACGACTTGAAAGAGAAACAACCGAGAAGTCGACTTCTCGTTGTTCCGAATAAAAGTTGCAGTTAGCTTTCGACAATAAACAGCCTCATCAATTGTTCAGCAACAAAGTCACATTATTCGAGTAAGGATCAGACGTTTCTTATGACTTTCTACACTGCTCCGCCCACCACTCTCCAACTGGTCGCTAGATGAATGAGTGCACTTTTAGGACTGTTTTCATTTTATCTAAAGAAAGGTGCACAGCAAAAAATTAATTGTAATATCTACTTGTTTTCGTTGCATATCTCTAGCATCGTTACTACTGAGTAAAATTACACTCCGATAATCACATCGCAAGCGATGTGCATCGAAAACGATGCGATATTACAATTTATTTTTACTGTTTGCGCTGGTGGAACCGAAGTACAGAAGCTTGATGCCCAACAACGTCTTCAACACCGACCGGACCGGTGTCTCATTTAGCTACTTTGCTGCCATTCGTTCGAAGGGGAGAGGGCGATGAAAATTTGATGCTTTCTTTTATGAGTGGCGTGAGTGGAAGTTAAAAGATGCCATCCGTCTTATCTTCCAGTTCTTCGAAGGGAAACAATTGTGACGGCGGTGGTGACGACAACGCTGACAATGAACGGTAAGTGCAGTGCAAATAGATTCATCTGTTATTCGTTGTGCCACCAGCAGTAACGTTACAAGCAGAAGCTTTTAGAACAGGAATAAATTTGATTAGATTACACAAAGAGCAGTTTTGCAAAAGCACGTTTCCCAGAGGCAGTCGGTTAGTGGTTTATTTATGCGGTTTATTCTAAACCCTTGGAAGGATGCAGGTTTCTTTGCAGGGGATGCTTAAATGCTGGTAGAGAAAATTCGGTTTATTTTGTTCCTAATCCTTGAATTTCAAACCATAAAACAGTAAGTTTCTAATAACATTAATTAAACAGTAGTTTTACTAAATATAATAGACATTATTCTTGTACAAAGCTTGACATCCAATGATCGAACGAAGACTTAGCCTTTCTAGTATCTAAGCAATGAATTGACAAAACATCAAAATCATCCAATCAGAAATCTTCCAAATGCCATATCGAGTACCCAACCAAAAAGTCATGGCATTTGCCAATTTTCTTCGATGAAGTTTACTAACGATTTCAGTTATCCTAAAAAGTGATTGGTGGTCTAATGGCTATCACTTCTATTTTAAAAGCAGAAGGTCATGAATTCCATGCCCATCCCTCTCCTTATAATTTGTAGTTTAGCTTCCATTCTTAATGTAATCACACTTAACATATTCGTCCATAGCAATCGCTAGAACCGCTTCAAAAATTGTACGTTTTTTAGTAGTTTTGTGTCTCTCACTTCTAACTTGATCACTTCTTCTTTCTGGCGTTACGTCTCAACTGGGACAAAGCCTGCTTCTCAGATAAGTGTTATTATGAGCACTTCCACAGTTATTAACTGAAAGCTTTCTTTGCCGATTGACCATTTTTGCATGTGTATATCGTGTGGCAGATACAATAATACTCTATGCCCTGGGAATCGAGAAAATTTCCTTTACGAAAAGATCCTCGACCAGCGGGATTCGAACCCATGACCCTCAGCATGTTCATGCTGAATAGCTGCGCGTTTACCGCTATGGCTATCTGAGCCCCACTAACTTGTGTTTCTCTCAAATAATCGCTTAAAAATCGGATCTTGTCTATTAACTCAAATGATATAACGTAAACGAAATTACACCATGCGCTTTGCAGTGTTTTCTGTGCTTTCCCACTTTTGGTGTCTCCATTGGCGTAGGATTTTTTGTCATGGAGGAGGCCTAGGGGGGGCGTAGCAAATTTTTGAATTACTGAAGTAATGTCCTTTGCTATAATCATGATTATCACAAATGACGTAATTTGCATAAATTTGCTTTGATGTTATCTGTTTGTAATTCTGTCTTATATATCTGCATATTAGTGATACTTGTTAATTTCTATTTTTATTACGGATAATATTCATTCTTTGTCTAATCCAGTAAAAAATCCTTCATGAGTTCTCTCAAAGAACTCACGAAGAATATCCCTTTGTAATTCTTGCACGAACTTCTCAGGTATCGAAGATCTCTTCATGAATTACTTCCGTACTTTTCCAGTGCATTCTCCAAGAACGCCTTTACCAGTCATCACTGAGTTCCTGCTGGGGCTCTCACGGAATTAGTAGTTATCATTTAACAGATTTGTGCCTGGTGTTTCTTTAGGCTTTCTAATCTGACAATAATATTTTTCGTAGAATCTAAAATTCATCAGAGTGCGCTAACCGTTTTTCCAACTTTGCCTTCGAGATTTTTCCAAAGGTTTCTCTTCAGATTCCTTCAACAAATCTTTCAGAAAATTTCTCACAAATTCTTAAAGGATTGCTTGATAAATTCACAGTAAAAATTATCCAGGACTCCCTGCAAAAAAAAAACATTGGATGATTCTTCCAAATTCCCTCCTAGTATTCTACAAGATTTTCATAAATAACTAAACAACATTCAATTGGGAAAATGTTCTTAGTAATTACTCAGAGAAATTTTCCACATTGTTTCTGCATTTTTTTCACAGAAAAAGTGTTTCTTTATATTTATCCAAAAATCAATTTGATTGATCCCCAAATTCCATATACATTTTCTCTCGCATATAATATTTGAAAATTCCTCAAATAAAACCTGAGTTTAAAGCGGAATACATTCAGCTATTCTTTCATAAACGTTTCCGTGAAAATGTTCAAAAATTTCCCGAGAAATGTTTTCATAGATTTTTCTTTGGCAAATTATATTATTATTTCCCCTGGGATGTCGTCCTAGAATCATTACCAAAAATTCACTAGAGATTAACCCAAGCATTTCACAGAGATTTTCAACTTTAAACAGAAATATTCTTCTGGACATTTATTTACAAGAAATTTTTCATATTTAAAAAAGATTTCAGAATATTTAAAACATATTTAAAAAAGAATATACAATTCATTCTTGAACTTCCCAAATAATATTCTCCAGAAATTCCATCAGGTATTCTCTCAGCTTCTAAAATGTACTCCATACTTTTTTTTACAAATGTCATTTCAAGGATTCTTCTATAAAAAATATCTAAAGATCTATCCATTCTCCATAATCCAGGAATACCTAAATATTTTTAAGAGATATCTTAACAAAGTACTCTACACATCATTTTATTGACTTCTCTTTTATTAATTGATTTATATATTTATTCATTTATTTTGATTATTTAAGTGCAAATTTAATTTGGAAAAATACTGATTTCTTGTCGGGAAATTCAAGAAATCACCGTATAATTTTCAAAACATTTTGATGAATTTACTGACAATGTACCTTACAGAATAAGCTTTAGTGATTTTTTGTAGGATTAACTTCATTTTTATTGCCTTTTACATAGTCCATCATGGTCTATAATTATTTATGTTAAAACGGATGGATTTTTTAATGAAGGTTTTGTCTTATAATAAAATATCATAATTTAAATCTTGGAGGAAATTTTTGAATTTAATTGAGGAATTCCTGATGCACTTCCAGAAATCAAGAACTATACGTAGAACAATCCTGAAGCTTTTCGAAATTCTTTAAATGTTTTTTCCTTAAGATTTTTTAAAATGCTGCTTTTTGGAGTATGATTTTTTGTAAAAAACTGCTCAAGAAAGCGTCATGCGAAGGGAAAAACAAAAAGTTAAAGCATATAGAAACAGCAGATAGACTATGAAACAACCAAAGATAGCGGTTATTAATAATCTCTTTCTCTAGAGTTGATCAACTACAGGATAATTGAAATCTCTCTAACGAAATAAAAATAAAAAACAATTTTCCCTTGGAGTTCCATCAGAATCTTCTTTAGGAATAATTCTAGAAACCTAGCAGAATTTCTTCTTTGACTTTTAGATTCCTAATAATTCCGTGATGATAATAAATTTTCGAGCCGTTTAGTAGAATACCAATAAGCAGATGTAAGAACCGAATTTAGTACTTTACCATTTGATTCCACTAGATTTTGTATCTTTTGACAGATACGCGTATTTTGACCACAACTGTAAGGCCGTCTTCAGTGTCGTGTACTAGACTCGACTTTGAATTCCGCCATGAATTTAGTTCCAGAATATTTTTTTGCAGAATTTTCAAAAAACTGCTTCTAAAGTAATATTTAAAGGAAGATCTATAAAAATGTCTTAATGAATCCCTGCCCAGTAATTTTCCTAAGTATTTCTCCACAGATTTCCAGAATTACCAGAAAAAAAGAGAATTTATGACCCAATTTACGATGTATTTTGAAAACATTTTTGAAGGACTTTTGAAGAACTTCGCGAAACATTTTTTTAAACTTTTTTTGGGAAAACTGTGTGGAGGAATTTGACAGAATAAATGATTTTTTGAAAAAATTGCTAGGTCAAAGTTTGAACTTTTGATAGGTTAACTAATTTTTAGTAAAATCAGGGAACACATTTGGAGATTAACTTGAACATGAACAAATCTCACAATATTATTTGACTAATTATTAAGAGATGTGAACTAAGGGTATAAAGCCAGTCTTCGAATTTGATTAAACTAAAATTCTTGGGAATGGTTTTTTTTTGTACAACGTAGTTTAGAGTTTAAACTATAAGTTCATTCATGCAAAATTATTTAAAAAAATATTAAGCGAAAACAATGAAAGAACATATTGCTGGTAAAAAAAAAACTATGGATTTTTTAACTTAATTTAAGAAGCCTTAGCCATGTTGAAATTCCTCGAAGAAATGTGTTATTAATTAGACCTTATTTTCACAAATAATTCCAGCAATCTAATGTTTAAGAAGTGAATCTATGACACTTGGTCGAATGACATTTAGTCGAATGACGTTTGGTCGAATGACATTTAGTCGAAAGTACATTTGGTCGAATGGACATTTCGTCGAATGGACATTTGGTCGAAAAGAATTTAATTCCTGTAAGAAGAATATGACATTTGGTCGAATGGACATTTAGTCGAATATTTCGTCAAATTAGAATAAATACTTACTAAAGAATCCGAGCACTCACACTAGAAGTTGTTATTGGATAAAGATCAGCAGTTATGTATGAAGAACGATGGCATTTTGAAAGAATAATAAACTCAACTATGTTTAAAATTCCAATAACTGAGCGACAAAAATATTTGGGAGGATATTTTCAAAAGAATGATGATATTCTGAAAGAATAATAAATTGAACAGTCCTTGATTACCTTTACCTTCTACCCGCTTTCAAATAAAAAATATTGATGAATAAGAAAATTTACAAGAATAATGTATCCTATTTAGACACTAGTACATATATTAATCACTTTGTAGAGCGTAGGTACTAATAATCATGTAAATAGATTCGTAATTGTCTTATGAAAAAAGTATGTTTGCCCAAAATAACCGTAAAATAAAACATTGCGCAACAAATCTAGTTCGGTTCAATATCAGTTGAACCAAACGATGCTTCGATCAATCATTTCAAAATAATCTTTCGAAGAAAAAGTTTTAAAGCCATTCGACCAAATGTCCATTCGACCAAACGTCCATTCGACCAAATGTCCTTTCGACCAAATGTACTTTCGACCAAATGTCATTCGACCAAACGTCATTCGACCAAATGTCATAAAGCCTTAAGAAGTTCCTTAATAATTTAACCTTTTTATTTATTTGCTGACAGCTTGATTCATATGTATCGAACATATGTTTTAACATATGTATCGAAAACTGTTAAAAATAACAGAAAAAATAACGCTTTCTTCATGGATTATTTCTGGTAATTCTCCAGTGATTGCTCTAGTATTTCTCCAGGTAGTTTTCTCCAGATTACTAACGGAATTATTCCTGAGATTTTCTCTAGGGATTGCGCAAGAAATTCATCTAAGGGTTTTACAAGAAATAACTTCCAGAATTCTTATATGTAGGTATTCCTAGAGAGTTTCCTCTGAGAATTCTCCCAGGCGTACCTCCTGAAAATTCGCTGTAAGAATTATTCTAAGGATTCTTTCAGGTAATCCTCTAAGGGCTGCCTTAAAAAATTTTCCAGAGATTTATTTTGGGCCTCAAAAAATTCTCCGGAGATTTCTTCAGAAACTAATGACTTCAAAATAGTTCAGGATAAGTTCCTGAAGGGATTCCTGAAGAAACCTTTAGAAAAAAAAATCTAGAGTAATCCCTAGAGGAATCCCTGGTCAAAGTGCTGGAAGAAACACTGGAGTAATTCTTGCAGGAATGTGCAGGATGGATTCCCGAAAAAATGTCCGAAGAAATTCCTGAAGAAATTCTTGGAACATACAATATTATTTTCTGCTACGCAGTCTTTATATTTTCAACGGTGTTTGTACAATCAAGACGGCATATTTCATTTAAATACGCTGTCGATTCTCTACCAGCTCATCTCTAGAACAATTACTAGAGGAAATCGTGTAGAGATTTTTCTGAAGCAATCCGTTGAGAAATTCCTGAAGAAAAAACTGAAGAAATCTCTGTAGGAAACGTTGTACAGATTTTCCTAGAGAAGTCTCTGGAGAATCTTTAAGAGACTCCTTGAGGCATCTCTGGATGAACATTCCTGGAGAATACTTGGAGGAATCCCATGTAGAATAATTGTAGAGATTTGGCTTGTGGAATTCGTAGACAAATCCCCACAAAATCCCCTGCAGAGATTTTTCTGGAGATATCTCTGGAATAATCCATGGAATATGTGCAAGGAATCCATGAGGAAATTTTCTTAAACGAATCTATGTAGAGCTTTCACTGGAAGAATTTTTGTAGAGATTTTCCTTATGTAATCTCTGAAGTAATTCTTAGCATCATTTTTGAAGAAATTCCTGCAGGAATTCATGGAAGAATCTCTGAATGAATTTCAAGATACACATTCGGAGGAATCCCCGGAGGATGTTCTGGAGGCCCAGAATGAATCCCTGGGGAAATTCCTGGAAGGTTATCTGCTGAAATCATTATAACAAGTCATGTAGTAATTTTCTTCGTGGTAACTCTAGGAGAATCCCAGGAAGAAATTCTTGAAGAATTTGTGCGATGAAGAACACCTGGAGGAATTCCTGGTAGGATCCCTGGAGGACTCCACTGAGGAATCCCGAAAGATATCTCCGGAATAATTCCTGGACGAATCTCGAAAGGATTACTTGGGGATATCTTTGTCAAGATGGAGAAATCATGGACAAAAAAGTTATGATTTTTTTGAAAAAAGGTGAATTTTCAAAAATGGTCATAATAAACTTTTTAAATATTTTTAAACTCGATTTTATGAAAGTACACAAAATTTACAATAAAAAAGGTTTACGGAAAAATCAGGCTAACTTTTACCATTTTAAAGATACAGCGATTTTAATACAAAATTATGATATAATTTTCAATTTTCGTTCATTATAATATAACTAAGAAACGGTTTGTCCGATCAGTTTGGAGTTTTCCGCAAAGTTTTAGGTTATTGTTGGGACTATCTGGAAAAAAATATACACTGTAAAAAAAACGTTATAAACTTATAACTAAATAAACTTTTTGAATGCTTTTCGACCCGAGAAAATTTTGCTAATTGCTACCGAAACATTTGAAAAGTTTATTATGACCATTTTTAAAAATTCACCTTTTTTCAAAAAATCATAACTTTTTTGTCCATGATTTCTCCATCTTGACCCACTGTGCAAAAGACTTCATTTTTTGTCTACTTTAACATATAAAAAAATAAAAAAAATCAAAAATACGATTTTTGAGAAAATTGATTTTTAGGCTTTATTTTTGATATAGAAAAAATTACAACATTTTTTTTTTACAGTGTATATTTTTTTCCAGATAGTCCCAACAATAACCTAAAACTTTGCGGAAGGCACCAAACTGATCGGACAAACCGTTTCTAAGTTATAATTTTTTGAAAATTATTAAGGATTTTTTTCTTAGGCCCTTCTCAAAAGTAAGGCTAGAGTCAAAATGGCGAGCCGATGATGCAAAAAGGCATTTTTGGGCATAAAGAAAGCATGTGCAAAATTTCATCCAAATCAAAAAATACAAAAGTAAACCGACATTCGAATTCAAATGGACTCGCTCAGTAAAGAACTTATCTGATATTTTTCAAGATGCTCATTATAATAATTTCTGGAATCTCATCAGAATCCTACCAGGATTTTCATCAAAAATCTTCTAGTTTTGTCACCAGAAATTGTCCAGGATTTGCATCAGCAACCTTTTATGG